>NW_021822992.1:3961403-3986403 GCF_901001165.1 Salmo trutta
CACCTTGCTTTGAGACCATTGGGTTCACCTTCTTTCACCTTGCTTTGAGACCATTGGGTTCACCTTGCTTTCACCTTGCTTTGAGACCATTGGGTTCACCTTGCTTTCACCTTGCTTTCACCTTGCTTTGAGACCATTGGGTTCACCTTGCTTTGTGTTCCTGGGAGTTAGAATGACAGAGTGACAGTATTACTGTGATTATTATTACTACTACTACTACTACTAATATCTAACAAAGGACAGACAGAGAAAGGGACTCTGTAGGAATCTGCGACACGAGAGATTCTCTCAGCCTCTGATTATCAGGGACAAGACTCCTGTACATGTGAGACTGTAGGTGTGTGAGAAGTAAAATGGCTGCCTTTCTCTCTTTCAGCCAGTGCAGCCATCTCTGTGGCGTTCCTTAAAGAGACGCTACGAGCTTCTGATATTGTTGGTAAGTTTGTACACACACACACACACACACACACACACACACACACACACACACACACACACACATAGCCCTAATCAAACCCCTCAGGACATAATCATTGGGATGTTGATAAATTATGTCTGGTTGACGTCTAGGAGGAGAGAGAGGAGCTGGCTAGGTACGAGTTCCCACGTTACAAAACATTATGTCTAGGAAGAGAGAGGAGCTGGCTTGTGACTTGTGTAAATATTATTAGTGTAGTTAGTCAGAGATGGAAATGAAACATGAACTCTGAAGCTCAGTACTGATTAAACAGATCAGTTACTCTGTTGTCATATGATCCTCGGGTGAATGGGATCGTTCAATACTCCTGTGAATCTCTTCCTGTCCTACAGGTGGGGCACTAGCAGTGGTGGGGACCTATCTCCTGGTGACCTTCGCCCCCCACACCTCCACTCACATCACCGCCCACCTGGTCCAAAGATACGCCGTCAGCTGGCAGTTCCTGATTTACCTGGTATGTACACCTGGTATGGACTCTAACCCACACCTGGTATGTACTCTAGCCCATACCTGGTATGCACACCTGGTATGTACTCTAACCCACACCTGGTATGTACTCTAACCCACACCTGGTATGTACACCTGGTATGTACTCTAGCCCACACCTGGTATGTACACCTGGTATGTACTTTAACCCACACCTGGTATGGACTCTAGCCCACACCTGGTATGTACACCTGGTATGTACTCTAGCTCACACCTGGTATGTACTCTAGCCCATACCTGGTATGTACTCTAGCCCACACCTGGTATGTACACCTGGTATGTACTCTAGCCCACACCTGGTATGTACACCAGCCCACACCTGGTATGTACACCTGGTATGTACTCTAACCCACACCTGTTATGTACACCTGGTATGTACTCTAGCCCACACCTGGTATGTACTCTAACTCACACCTGGTATGTACTCTAGCCCACACCTGGTATGTACACCTGGTATGTACTCTAACCCACACCTGGTATGTACACCTGGTATGCACTCTAACCCACACCTGGTATGTACACCTGGTATGCACTCTAACCCACACCTGGTATGTACTCTACACCTGGTATGTACTCTAACCCACACCTGGTATGTACACCAGCCCACACCTGGTATGTACTCTAGCATGTACTCTAAACCCCACCTGGTATGTACTCTAACCCACACCTGGTATGTACTCTAACCCACACCTGGTATGCACTCTAGCCCACACCTGGTATGTACTCTAACCCACACCTGGTATGTACACCTGGTATGTACTCTAACCCACACCTGGTATGTACTCTAACCCACACCTGGTATGTACTCTAACCCACACCTGGTATGTACTCTAACCCACACCTGGTATGTACCCTTCAAACCACGGCCACAATATACTGTATATGTACTCTTCGAACGGCTGCTACAACTACAATATATATGTACATACAGTACCAGTCAAAAGTGGACACACCTGCTCATTCCAGGGTTTTTGTTTATTTGACTATTTTCTACATTGTAGAATAATAGTGAAGACATCAAAACTATGAAATGACACAAATGGAATCATATAGTAACCAAAAAAGTGTTACACAAATCAAAATAGATTTGATATTTTATATTCTTCAAAGTAGCCACCCTTTGCCTTGATGACAGCTTTGCACACTCTTGGCATTCTCTCAACCAGCTTCATGAGAAATGCTTTTCCAACAGTCTTGAAGGAGTTCACACATATGCTGAGCACTTGTTGGCTGATTTTCCTTCACTCTGCGGTGCAACTCATCCCAATTGGGTTGAGGTCTGGTGATTGTGGAGGCCAAGTCATCTGATGCAGCACTGCATCACTCTCCTTCTTGGTCAAATAGCCCTTACACAGCCTGGAGGTGTGTTGGGTCATTGTCCTGTTGAAAAACAAATGATAAGCCCAAACCAGATGGGACGGCGTATCGCTGCAGAATGCTGTGGTAGCCATGCTGGTTAAGCGCGCCTTGAATTCTAAGTAAATCAATGACAGTGTCACCAGCAAAGCACCACCACACCACCTCCTCCTCCTCCATGCTTCACGGTGGGAACCACACATGCAGAGATCATACTTTCAACTACTCTGCGTCTCACAAAGACACAGCAGTTAGAACCAAAAATATCAAATTTGGACTCATCAGACCAAAGGACAGATGTCCACCATTCTAATGTCCATTCTAATGACCAGCAATTATTGGTGTCCTTTAGTAGTGGTTTCTTTGCAGCAATTCGACCATGAAGGCCTGATTCACGCAGTCTCCTCTGAACAGTTGATGTTGAGATGTCTGTTACTTGAACTCTGTGAAGCATTTATTTGGGCTGCGATTTGATGTGCAGTTAACTCTAATGAACTTATTCTCTGCAGCAGAGGGAACTCTGGGTCTTCCTTTCCTGTGGCGGTCCTCATGAGGCTGGTAACTCTAATGAACTTATCCTCTGCAGCAGAGGGAACTCTGGGTCTTCCTTTCCTGTGGCGGTCCTCATGAGGCTGGTAACTCTAATGAACTTATCCTCTGCAGCAGAGGTAACTCTGGGTCTTTCCTGTGGCGGTCCTCATGAGAGACAGTTTCATCATAGCGCTTGATGGTTTTTGCGACTGCACTTGAAGAAACTTTCAAAGTTCTCCGTATTGACTGACCTTCATGTCTTAAAGTAATGATGGACTGTCATTTCTCTTTGCTTATTTGAGCTGTTCTTGCCATAATATGGACTTGGTCTTTTACCAAATAGGGCTATCTTCTGTATACCAACCCTACCTTGTCACAACACAACTGATTGGCTCAAACGCATTAAGAAGGAAAGAAATCCCACAAATTAACAATGTAGAAAACAGTACAAATAAAGAAAAACCCTTGAATGAGTACAGTAGGTGTGTCCAAATTTGACTGGTACTGTATATGTCCTCTTCTCTCCCCCCTACTAAAACCACATATTATAAATGGACTCTTCTCTCCCCCCTACTAAAACCACATATTATAAATGGACTCTTCTCTCCCCCCTACTAAAACCACATATTATAAATGGACTCTTCTCTCCCCCCCTACTAAAACCACATATTATAAATGGACTCTTCTCTCCCCCCTACTAAAACCACATATTATAAATGGACTCTTCTCTCCCCCCTACTAAAACCACATATTATAAATGGACTCTTCTCTCCCCCCAACTAAAACCACATATTATACATGGACTCTTCTCTCCCCCCAACTAAAACCACATATTATAAATGGACTCTTCTCTCCCCCCTACTAAAACCACATATTATAAATGGACTCTTCTCTCCCCCCTACTAAAAACACATATTATAAATGGACTCTTCTCTCCCCCCCTACTAAAACCACCACCACCTATACCGATCAGCTGGTAGCCCAGCAGAGTTAATGCTGCCTGTCTGTCTGTCTGTCTGCCTGTCTGTCTGCCTGCCTGTCTGTCTGTCTGCCTGCCTGCCTGTCTGTCTGTCTGCCTGCCTGCCTGCCTGCCTGCCTGCCTGCCTGTCTGTCTGCCTGTCTGTCTGTCTGTCTGTCTGTCTGCCTGCCTGCCTGCTATATCAGGTCACACCCATTCTCCTCTGTCAGTCATCACATCCTGCTCCAGAATCTCTTATTTACTGAGCGAGGCCTCTGAATGTACTTAGACTGGAACAGGAGGGAGGGAGAGGGGGAATGAGGGAGGGAGGGAGAGGGGGAATGAGGGAGGGAGAAGAAGGGGAATGAGGGAGGGAGGGAGGGAGAGGGGGAATGAATGAGGGAGGGAGGGAGAGGGGGAATGAGGGAGGGAGGGAGAGGGGGAATGAGGGAGGGAGGGAGGGAGAGGGGGAATGAATGAGGGAGGGAGGGAGAGGGGGAATGAGGGAGAGGGGGAATGAGGGAGGGAGGGGGAATGAGAGAGAGAGGAGGGAGAAGAAGGGGAATGAGGGGGAGGGAGGAGAAGGGAGGGAAGGTGAGAGGGGGAATGAGGGAGGGAAGGTGAGAGGGTGACAAATGTGTTGTGTCAACAGACTACAGCCATGGAATGGGAGACATTTTAACATGCTAGAGTTGTTCTGTTGCTGACAGTCCTGACGGATGATGTTTATAGCCGAGTCTCCACTCTTATATATAGAGTACTATTGAAAACACACACAGGAGGCTGGACTACTATTGAACTCTCAAGGATGACTCTGTTTTGGTTCATTCTCATTAAAAGAGGGGTAACAAATTATTTAATTGCACTTTTCTCTACAAGAGTAATTTGTATCAATTAAAGCCATGTGCTCCCTGCTGTTACTATGGTCAGATATCTGTGCTGCTGGCTGAGGACTCTGTTACTGGGATCAGATATCTGTGCTGCTGGCTGAGGACTCTGTTACTGGGATCAGATATCTGTGCTGCTGGCTGAGGACTCTGTTACTGGGATCAGATATCTGTGCTGCTGGCTGAGGACTCTGTTAGTGGGATCAGATATCCGTGCTGCTGGCTGAGGACTCTGTTACTGGGATCAGATATCCGTGCTGCTGGCTGAGGACTCTGTTACTATGATCAGATATCCGTGCTGCTGGCTGAGGACTCTGTTACTATGGTCAGATATCCATGGTGCTGGCTGAGGACTGTGCTGCTGGGATCAGATATCTGTGCTGCTGGCTGAGGACTCTGTTACTATGATCAGATATCTGTGCTGCTGGCTGAGGACTCTGTTACTGGGATCAGATATCCGTGCTGCTGGCTGAGGACTCTGTTACTATGATCAGATATCCGTGCTGCTGGCTGAGGACTCTGTTAGTGGGATCAGATATCTGTGCTGCTGGCTGAGGACTCTGTTACTATGATCAGATATCTGTGCTGCTGGCTGAGGACTCTGTTACTATGATCAGATATCTGTGCTGCTGGCTGAGGACTCTGTTACTATGATCAGATATCCGTGCTGCTGGCTGAGGACTCTGTTACTGGGATCAGATATCCGTGCTGCTGGCTGAGGACTCTGTTACTGGGATCAGATATCCGTGCTGCTGGCTGAGGACTCTGTTACTGGGATCAGATATCCGTGCTGCTGGCTGAGGACTCTGTTGGTGGGATCAGATATCCGTGCTGCTGGCTGAGGACTCTGTTACTGGGATCAGATATCCGTGCTGCTGGCTGAGGACTCTGTTACTGGGATCAGATATCTGTGCTGCTGGCTGAGGACTCTGTTACTGGGATCAGATATCCGTGCTGCTGGCTGAGGACTCTGTTACTATGATCAGATATCTGTGCTGCTGGCTGAGGACTCTGTTACTGGGATCAGATATCTGTGCTGCTGGCTGAGGACTCTGTTACTGGGATCAGATATCTGTGCTGCTGGCTGAGGACTCTGTTAGTGGGATCAGATATCTGTGCTGCTGGCTGAGGACTGTGCTGCTGGCTGAGGACTCTGTTACTATGATCAGATATCCGTGCTGCTGGCTGAGGACTCTGTTACTGGGATCAGATATCCGTGCTGCTGGCTGAGGACTCTGTTACTGGGATCAGATATCGGTGCTGCTGGCTGAGGACTCTGTTACTGGGATCAGATATCCGTGCTGCTGGCTGAGGACTCTGTTGGTGGGATCAGATATCCGTGCTGCTGGCTGAGGACTCTGTTACTGGGATCAGATATCCGTGCTGCTGGCTGAGGACTCTGTTACTGGGATCAGATATCTGTGCTGCTGGCTGAGGACTCTGTTACTGGGATCAGATATCCGTGCTGCTGGCTGAGGACTCTGTTACTATGATCAGATATCTGTGCTGCTGGCTGAGGACTCTGTTACTGGGATCAGATATCTGTGCTGCTGGCTGAGGACTCTGTTACTGGGATCAGATATCTGTGCTGCTGGCTGAGGACTCTGTTAGTGGGATCAGATATCTGTGCTGCTGGCTGAGGACTGTGCTGCTGGCTGAGGACTCTGTTACTGGGATCAGATATCCGTGCTGCTGGCTGAGGACTCTGTTACTGGGATCAGATATCCGTGCTGCTGGCTGAGGACTCTGTTACTGGGATCAGATATCCGTGCTGCTGGCTGAGGACTCTGTTACTGGGATCAGATATCCGTGCTGCTGGCTGAGGACTCTGTTACTGGGATCAGATATCTGTGCTGCTGGCTGAGGACTCTGTTACTGGGATCAGATATCCGTGCTGCTGGCTGAGGATTGTGCTGCTGGCTGAGGACTGTGTTACTGGGATCAGATATCTGTGCTGCTGGCTGAGGACTGTGTTACTGGGATCAGATATCTGTGCTGCTGGATGAGGACTGTGTTACTGGGATCAGATATCCGTGCTGCTGGCTGAGGACTCTGTTACTGGGATCAGATATCCGTGCTGCTGGCTGAGGACTCTGTTACTGGGATCAGATATCTGTGCTGCTGGCTGAGGACTCTGTTACTGGGATCAGATATCCGTGCTGCTGGCTGAGGACTCTGTTACTGGGATCAGATATCTGTGCTGCTGGCTGAGGACTCTGTTACTATGATCAGATATCTGTGCTGCTGGCTGAGGACTGTGCTGCTGGCTGAGGACTCTGTTACTGGGATCAGATATCTGTCCAAGAGAACATGTGTGTTTGGCTGAGCTCTCTACTGGAACAGATGGGGTAGACATCAGTGTTGTAAATGAATGGCTCAGGTCTGGAGAGAGAGAGGTTATCACTGTGAAGCTTTGAGATGGACTGTTTATGGAAACCCGTTCAGTATTATTGATGTTGACGGTTTTTATCATCTCTCTCTCCCCTCCCCATCCCCTCTCTTCCCTCTCTCTCTCCCTCCCCTCTCTTCTCTCCCCCTCCCCTCCCTCTCTCCCTCCCCTCTCCCCCCTCCCCTCCCTCTCTCCCTCCCCTCCCTCTCTTCCCTCTCTCCCTCTCCCTCCCTCTCTTCCCTCCCTCTCTTCCCATCTCTTCCCTCTCTCTCTCCCTCCCCTCCCTCTCTCTTCCCTCCCTCCCCTCCCTCTCTTCCCTCCCTCATCTCTTTCCTTCCTCTCCCCTCTCTCCCTCCCCTCCCTTCCCTCCCTCCCTCTCTCTTCCCTCCCTCCCTCTCTCTCTTCCCTCCCTCCCTCTCTCTATTCCCTCCCTCCCTCCCCCTCTCCTACCTCTCTCCCTCTCTCTCCCTCCCCCTCTCCTACCTCTCTCCCCCTCCCCCTCCCCTACCTCTCTCCCCCTCCCCCTCCCCTACCTCTCTCCCCTCCCCCTCCCCTACCTCTCTCCCCCTCCCCCTCCCCTACCTCTCTCTCTACCCTCCCTCCCTCCCGCTCAACCCTCCCTCCCTCCCGCTCTACCCTCCCTCCCTCCCTCTCTCTCTTCCCTCCCTCCAGTTTCTAGAGGTCATAGTGTTTTCCATCCTGCTCTATTTGTACAAGAGGAGGAATATGAAGCATATAACCATAGTGATGCTGCTGGTGGCTCTGCTGGGTAAGAACTCTGACAGACTCTATGGTGGAATCAAGCATGTAACCATAGTGATGCTGCTGGTGGCTCTGCTGGGTAAGAACTCTGACAGACTCTATGGGGGAATCAAGCATGTAACCATAGTGATGCTGCTGGTGGCTCTGCTGGGTAAGAACTCTGACAGACTCTATGGTGGATATCAAGCATGTAACCATAGTGATGCTGCTGGGTAAGAACTCCGACAGACTCTATGGGGTGGGTTTGCTTTGAACGTTTTTTTTGGGTTATCGTGTTCAGAATGGGATGCATTACTCCAGGAAGTACTTAGTAAAGTTATCCCTGTTTGTTGTTGTTTTAGCCTCCCTGACGGTGATCTCAGTGAAAGCGGTCTCTGGGATGATCACTGAGTCCATAAAAGGACATCTCCAGCTCACCTACCCCATCTTCTACGTCATGCTGGTGGTTATGGTGGCCTCCTGTGCCTTCCAGATAAAGTACGTCCAACGTTTCTCTACTTCCCCTGATTTTAATCTCATTTCTACAGAGTATTGAAGAAAAGGTGAAGAGTGAAAGTGTATTGGACATTGTGATCTGGTCACAGCAGAACTGGGATGGATGAATCTCCGGTATTATGATGGACGAAGCTCCGGTATTGTGATGGATGAATCTCCGGTATTATGATGGACGAAGCTCCGGTATTATGATGGATGAATCTCCGGTATTATGATGGATGAATCCACCGTGTGATGGGATGAAGCTCCGGTATTATGATGGATGAAGCTCCGGTATTATGATGGATGAATCTCCGGTATTGTGATGGACGAAGCTCCGGTATTATGATGGATGAAGCTCCGGTATTATGATGGATGAATCCACCGTGTGATGGATGAAGCTCCGGTATTATGATGGATGAATCCACCGTGTGATGGATGAATCCACCGTGTGATGGATGAAGCTCCGGTATTATGATGGATGAATCCACCGTGTGATGGATGAATCCACCGTGTGATGGATGAAGCTCCGGTATTGTGATGGATGAATCCACCGTGTGATGGATGAAGCTCCGGTATTATGATGGATGAATCCACCGTGTGATGGATGAATCCACCGTGGGATGGATGAAGCTCCGGTATAATGATGGATGAATCCACCGTGCGATGGATGAATCCACCGTGCGATGGAAGAAGCCACCGTGCGATGGATGAATCTACCGTGCGATGGATGAATCCACCGTGCGATGGATGAATCCACCGTGTGATGGATGAAGCTCCGGTATTATGATGGATGAATCCACCGTGCGATGGATGAATCCACCGTGCGATGGATGAATCCACCGTGCGATGGAAGAAGCCACCGTGCGATGGATGAATCCACCGTGTGGGTGGTAATATCATGGCCCTCAGAGGCCTCTCTCTTTAATCTGTCCTTCACTGTTCTCAGGTTCCTTAATCAAGCCATGAAGCTGTTTGATGCCACGGAGGTCGTCCCCATTAACTTTGTGTTCTTCACTGCCAGTGCCATCACCGCAGGTACGCTAGTTAACCACAACTCTGAGCAGCACTGTCACCAGGTGTTAAATATTCTATATAGATTATATATCTCATCGTTTTCATCGTCCATTTACAGCTAATTGGCCAGTGTTAATCTATTATTCACAGCTAATTGGCTGGTGTTACCTAGTGTTAATCTATTATTCACAGCTAATTGGTCAGTGTTACCTAGTGTTAATCTATTATTCACAGCTAATTGGCTGGTGTTACCTAGTGTTAATCTATTATTCACAGCTAATTGGCCGGTGTTAATCTATTATTCACAGCTAATTGGCCAGTGTTAATCTATTATTCACAGCTAATTGGCCGGTGTTAATCTATTATTCACAGCTAATTGGCCGGTGTTAATCTATTATTCACAGCTAATTGGCCGGTGTTACCTAGTGTTAATCTATTATTCACAGCTAATTGGCCGGTGTTAATCTATTATTCACAGCTAATTGGCCGGTGTTACCTAGTGTTAATCTATTATTCACAGCTAATTGGCCGGTGTTAATCTATTATTCACAGCTAATTGGCTGGTGTTACCTAGTGTTAATCTATTATTCACAGCTAATTGGCTGGTGTTACCTAGTGTTAATCTATTATTCACAGCTAATTGGCCAGTGTTACCTAGTGTTAATCTATTACACCACTGTGTTATGATAACTTGGCCATATGATATATTTAATTTCATAACACTAAAAGTGTTAATTCCCTAACACTGACCAAGTGTAACAGCATCAGCACTAAACACAGTCTTAATTTAACACTAAAAAGTGTGGACCTGTAGACACTGCCCTAATGGTAAATGTAACACTTTCAGTGTTGATGTAACACTGGAGAATTATGTTCCTCTATGAACCTGTAGACAGCATTATGTTCCTCTAGCCACCTCTATGAACCTGTAGACAGCGTTATGTTCCTCTAGCCACCTCTATGAACCTGTAGACAGCATTATGTTCCTCTAGCCACCTCTATGAACCAGTAGACAGCATTACGTTCCTCTAGCCACCTCTATGAACCAGTAGACAGCATTATGTTCCTCTAGCCACCTCTATGAACCTGTAGACAGCATTATGTTCCTCTAGCCACCTCTATGAACCTGTAGACAGCATTATGTTCCTCTAGCCACCTCTATGAACCTGTAGACAGCGTTATGTTCCTCTAGCCACCTCTATGAACCTGTAGACAGCATTATGTTCCTCTAGCCACCTCTATGAACCTGTAGACAGCATTATGTTCCTCTAGCCACCTCTATGAACCTGTAGACAGCATTATGTTCCTCTAGCCACCTCTATGAACCTGTAGACAGCATTATGTTCCTCTAGCCACCTCTATGAACCTGTAGACAGCATTATGTTCCTCTAGCCACCTCTATGAACCTGTAGACAGCATTATGTTCCTCTAGCCACCTCTATGAACCTGTAGACAGCATTATGTTCCTCTAGCCACCTCTATGAACCAGTAGACAGCATTATGTTCCTCTAGCCACCTCTATGAACCTGTAGACAGCATTATGTTCCTCTAGCCACCTCTATGAACCTGTAGACAGCATTATGTTCCTCTAGCCACCTCTATGAACCTGTAGACAGCGTTATGTTCCTCTAGCCACCTCTATGAACCTGTAGACAGCATTATGTTCCTCTAGCCACCTCTATGAACCTGTAGACAGCATTATGTTCCTCTAGCCACCTCTATGAACCTGTAGACAGCATTATGTTCCTCTAGCCACCTCTATGAACCAGTAGACAGCATTATGTTCCTCTAGCCACCTCTATGAACCTGTAGACAGCATTATGTTCCTCTAGCCACCTCTATGAACCTGTAGACAGCATTATGTTCCTCTAGCCACCTCTATGAACCTGTAGACAGCATTATGTTCCTCTAGCCACCTCTATGAACCTGTAGACAGCATTATGTTCCTCTAGCCACCTCTATGAACCTGTAGACAGCGTTATGTTCCTCTAGCCACCTCTATGAACCTGTAGACAGCATTATGTTCCTCTAGCCACCTCTATGAACCTGTAGACAGCACGATTATGTTCCTCTAGCCACCTCTATGAACCTGTAGACAGCATTATGTTCCTCTAGCCACCTCTATGAACCTGTAGACAGCATTATGTTCCTCTAGCCACCTCTATGAACCTGTAGACAGCATTATGTTCCTCTAGCCACCTCTATGAACCTGTAGACAGCATTATGTTCCTCTAGCCACCTCTATGAACCTGTAGACAGCATTATGTTCCTCTAGCCACCTCTATGAACCTGTAGACAGCATTATGTTCCTCTAGCCACCTCTATGAACCTGTAGACAGCATTATGTTCCTCTAGCCACCTCTATGAACCTGTAGACAGCGTTATGTTCCTCTAGCCACCTCTATGAACCTGTAGACAGCGTTATGTTCCTCTAGCCACCTCTATGAACCTGTAGACAGCGTTATGTTCCTCTAGCCACCTCTATGAACCTGTAGACAGCATTATGTTCCTCTAGCCACCTCTATGAACCTGTAGACAGCGTTATGTTCCTCTAGCCACCTCTATGAACCTGTAGACAGCATTATGTTCCTCTAGCCACCTCTATGAACCTGTAGACAGCGTTATGTTCCTCTAGCCACCTCTATGAACCTGTAGACAGCATTATGTTCCTCTAGCCACCTCTATGAACCTGTAGACAGCGTTATGTTCCTCTAGCCACCTCTATGAACCTGTAGACAGCATTATGTTCCTCTAGCCACCTCTATGAACCTGTAGACAGCATTATGTTCCTCTAGCCACCTCTATGAACCTGTAAACAGCGTTATGTTCTTCACATTTTTCTTTTTTCTTTTTTTCTCACTAGGCAAGTCAGTAAAGAACAAATTTGTATTTACAATGACGACCTACCAGGGAACAGTGGTTTAACTGCCTTGTTCAGGGGGCAGAACGACAGATTTTTACCTTGTCAGCTCGGGGATTCGAACTTGCAACCTTTCAGTTACTAGTCCAACGCTCTAACCACTAGGCTACCTGCCTCCCCCCTCTAACCACTAGGCTACCTGCCTCCCCCCTCTAACCGCTAGGCTACCTGCCTCCCCCCTCTAACCGCTAGGCTACCTGCCTCCCCCCTCTAACCGCTAGGCTACCTGCCTCTCCCCTCTAACCGCTAGGCTACCTGCCTCCCCCCTCTAACCGCTAGGCTACCTGCCTCCCCCCTCTAACCACTAGGCTACATCACCTGTCTATTTGTATCCCCTGAGCTCTCAGCCAGCCAGACCGTTGTGTTGTCAGCCTCATCAATAGCACTATGATTAGATCTGGTAAGACTGCAATAGGATAGATTGACTCTGTTTAGACTGCAATAGGATAGATTGACTCTGTTTAGACTGCAATAGGATAGATTGACTCTGTTTAAACTGCAATAGGATAGATTGACTCTGTTTAGACTGCAATAGGATAGATTGACTCTGTTTAGACTGCAATAGGATAGATTGACTCTGTTTAGACTGCAATAGGATAGATTGACTCTGTTTAGACTGCAATAGGATAGATTGACTCTGTTTAGACTGCAATAGGATAGATTGACTCTGTTTAGACTGCAATAGGATAGATTGACTCTGTTTAGACTGCAATAGGATAGATTGACTCTGTTTAGACTGCAATAGGGAGGGGATGAATCAACGACCAATACAGTTATCAATAATGTGAGGGGGGGGCGTTGGATGGAAATGGCCACATCTAAAATGGCCAACTACTCCCTTTTAAGTGCACTACTTTTGACCAGAGCCCTATGGGGCCCTTGTTAAAAGTAGTGCACTATGTAGGGTGCCATTGGGTCCTGGTATAAAGTGGTGCACTATATAGGGTGTCATTGGGTCCTGGTATATAGTAGTGCACTATATAGGGTGCCATTGGGTCCTGGTCTAAAGTAGTGCACTATATAGGGAATAGGGTGCCATTGGGTCCTGTTATAAAGTGGTGCACTATATAGGGAATAGGGTGCCATTGGGTCCTGTTATAAAGTGGTGCACTATATAGGGAATAAGGTGCCTTTGGGTCCTGGTCTAAAGTTGTGCACTATATAGGGTGCCATTTGGGACACCCCAGGAGTTCTAGGGGGATCCCTGAGCTTGACATTATTCCCAACAGACATCAGCATTGACTGTTGTCATCACCAATCCATCTCTCAGCAAGATGTATAATAATGCCTATTAAAACAGGAGTTAAGTCCACGGATTTCCCTCAGACTATTCCAGTACAGATTTCCCTCTGAGACTATTCCAGTACAGATTCCCCTCTGAGACTATTCCAGTTGAGATTTCCCTCTGAGACTATTCCAGTACAGATTTCCCTCTGAGACTATTCCAGTTGAGATTTCCCTCTGAGACTATTCCAGTTGAGATTTCCCTCTGAGACTATTCCAGTTGAGATTTCCCTCGGAGACTATTCCAGTACAGATTTCCCTCTGTGACTATTCCAGTACAGATTTCCCTCTGTGACTATTCCAGTACAGATTCCCCTCTGAGACTATTCCAGTTGAGATTTCCCTCTGTGACTATTCCAGTTCAGATTTCCCTCTGAGACTATTCCAGTTGAGATTTCCCTCTGAGACTATTCCAGTACAGATTTCCCTCTGAGACTATTCCAGTACAGATTCCCCTCTGAGACTATTCCAGTTGAGATGAGCTCTGTTGGGAGAAAAGGAAAACGTTTTGTTTCCTATAGCTCTGCTGTGATAACTCCCTGGGATAACATCTGTGATAACATCTGTGATAACTCCCTGGGATAACATCAGAAGTCTATGGGTAACGCCCTCAGTGATGGTGACTCACTGATGTGAACTAGGGAACCATTTCTTTGTCTGCTTTTTCCTTTCTCACTCTCCTCTCCCTCTCCCTTTCTCCCTGTCTCTGCCTCTCCTTTCTGTCTCTCCTTTCTGTCTCTCTCCATCTCCTCGTCTCTGCCTCCCCTTTCTGTCTCTCTCCATCTCCCTGTCTCTGCCTCCCTCTCCCTGTCTCTGCCTCTCCTTTCTGTCTCTCTCCATCTCCCTGTCTCTCCTTTCTGTCTCTCTCCATCTCCCTGCCTCTCCTCTCCATCTCCCTGTCTCTGCCTCTCCTTTCTGTCTCTCTCCATCTCCCTGTCTCTCTCCATCTCCTCTCCCTGTCTCTCTCCTTTCACCATCTCCTGTCCCTCCTTTCTGTTTCTCTCCATCTCCCTGTCTCTGCCTCTCCTTTCTGTCTCTCTCCATCTCCCTGTCTCTGCCTCTCCTCTCCATCTCCCTGTCTCTGCCTCTCCTTTCTCCATCTCCTGTCTCTGTCCCTCCTTTCTGTTTCTCTCCATCTCCCCGGGGACTCTAGAATCACTGCTGTCTCTTTTAAACGGTCCAACAGAATCACTCAGTTTTACACGGCCTCCCGAGTGGCGCAGTGTCACTACAGCCTGGGGATCGATCCCAGGCTGTTTATACAACTGGCCGTGACCAGGAGTCCCATTGGCCCAGCGTCGTCCGGGTTAGGGGAGGGTTTGGCCGCGGGGAGGGGGGGGCTTTCCTTGGCTTATCGCGCTCTAGCGACTCCTTGTGGCGGGCCGGCCGCCTGCAGGCTGACCTCGGTCGTCAGTTGAACGGTGGTTTCCTCCGACACATTGGTGCAGCTGACTTCAGGGCTAAGCGGGCGCGTGTTAAGAAGTGTGGTTTGGCGGGTCATGTTTCAGAGGACACATGACTCAACCTTCGCCTCACGAGCCCGTTGGGGAGTTGCAGCGATGAGACAAGAAATTGGCGATAAGATAATCACTCGGCCTGGCTCACTCTGTTTTCCCCATCTCTGGAGGACTTCTTTTTGTTGTTCTGTGACTCTGCCAGGCTAACTCCGTGCAACTCCACTGAAAACCTAAAAGAGTGCATCCCAAATGGCACCCTATTCCCTAGATAGTGCACTACTTCCTATAGGCCCTGGTCAAAAGTAGTGCACTAAATAAAGACAAGGATGGCATTTGGGGACGTAGACAAAATGTTTCATGATCTGGTGCTCCATACTAATAAGAGTTTATCCTCCAGATATGGACAGCTGCCTCTCTCTGCCTCTCTCTCTCTGCCTCTCTCTCTCTGCCTCTCTCTGCCTCTCTCTCTCTCTGCCTCTCTCTCTCTGCCTCTCTCTCTCTCTGATGTTGTTTTGGCTTGGTGTTAAACTACTTATTTTCTTTTGCAGGAATAGTATTTTACCAGGAATTCCAGGGGTTGGCATTGCTTAATATATTAATGTTTCTCTTTGGGTAAGTAGTATGCAAAACCCCATTAGTACTGTCTTTTTAACAATACAGGCCTTGACTTTCCTCTGAATACAGGCCTTGGCATTCCTCTAAATACAGCCTTGGCATTCCACCTGAATACAGGCCTTGGCATTCCTCTAAATACAGGCCTTGGCGTTCCTCTAAATACAGCCTTGGCATTCCTCTAAATACAGGCCTTGGCATTCCACCTGAATACAGGCCTTGGCATTCCTCTAAATACAGCCTTGGCATTCCACCTGAATACAGGCCTTGACATTCCTCTAAATACAGGCCTTGACATTCCACCTGAATACAGGCCTTGACATTCCTCTAAATACAGGCCTTGACATTCCACCTGAATACAGGCCTTGGCATTCCACCTGAATACAGGCCTTGACATTCCTCTAAATACAGGCCTTGGCATTCCACCTGAATACAGGCCTTGGCATTCCTCTAAATACAGCCTTGGCATTCCACCTGAATACAGGCCTTGACATTCCTCTAAATACAGGCCTTGACATTCCACCTGAATACAGGCCTTGACATTCCTCTAAATACAGGCCTTGGCATTCCACCTGAATACAGGCCTTGGCATTCCTCTAAATACAGCCTTGGCATTCCACCTGAATACAGGCCTTGACATTCCTCTAAATACAGGCCTTGACATTCCACCTGAATACAGGCCTTGACATTCCTCTAAATACAGGCCTTGACATTCCACCTGAATACAGGCCTTGACATTCCCTCTAAATACAGGCCTTGACATTACACCTAAATACAGGCCTTGGCATTCCTCTAAATACAGGCCTTGGCATTCCTCTAAATACAGCCTTGGCATTCCACCTGAATACAGGCCTTGACATTCCTCTAAATACAGGCCTTGACATTCCACCTGAATACAGGCCTTCCTTGACATTCTACCTGAATACAGGCCTTGACATTCCACCTGAATACAGGCCTTGACATTACACCTAAATGCAGGCCTTGGCATTCCTCTAAATACAGGCCTTGACATTCCTCTAAATACAGGCCTTGACATTCCTCTAAATACAGGCCTTGACATTCCACCTAAATACAGGCCTTGACATTCCACCTAAATACAGGCCTTGACATTCCACCTAAATACAGGCCTTGACATTCCACCTAAATACAGGCCTTGACATTCCTCTAAATACAGGCCTTGACATTCCCTCTAAATACAGGCCTTGACATTCCTCTAAATACAGGCCTTGACATTCCTCAATGTGACATCCAGAGCAGGGACTGTGGATACTTTTCAGTCCCTGTATCTGGTTACTTTTAATGGAGTTTAGTACACCGTCCCAATGATCTCCAGAGACCGTATCACTCTGAGGGGTCAGATAACTCCAAAATGAACCCCAAAATTGTAAACGCTGTGATTCTAACTCCTTGATTTTTAGAGTGATATCTGAACATAACCCTCTCTCTGAACTCTTCCAGCTGTCTGCTCTCGTTCATTGGAGTTTTCCTGATAGCCAGAGACAGACCTAAGATCAAGCCTGAAAACATAACCTTTATAGCCATGGGGAAAATCCCAGGTAACTATATACTTCTCTTACAACAAATAGAATTGGATGAGAGCATTGTGAAACATCTTGATTTAATATCTATGACTATATTTCTACAAGTAAAAGAAAACGTCTGAAACTAAATCCCCCGGTCCAACAGTACACATTATTAATTGTAACCCTTGTGTCAAGGGTTACAACAAAACTGTGTACTGTTGGGGGGGGGGTACTGGAGGACCGGAGTTGGGCTGTTGGGGGGGTACTGGAGGACCGGAGTTGGGGGGGGGGGGGGGTACTGGAGGACCGGAGTTGGGCTGTTGGGGGGGTACTGGAGGACCGGAGTTGGGCTGTTGGGGGGGTACTGGAGGACCGGAGTTGGGCAGTTGGGGGGGTACTAGAGGACCGGAGTTGGGCTGTTGGGGGGGTACTGGAGGACCGGAGTTGGGCTGTTGGGGGGGGGGGGGGGGGGGTACTGGAGGACCGGAGTTGGGCTGTAAACCTGTTCAGATATCCCTCAATAGCCAGGTGCTTAATGTGAGGTTAACTCTTAACGTTGTGAATGTGCATTATCCCCAGCAACAGAATAACATGGTGAATGTGCATTATCCCTAGCAACAGAATAACATGGTGAATGTGCATTATCCCCAGCAACAGAATAACATGGTGAATGTGAATTATCCCCAAGCAATAGAATAACATGGTGAATGTGCATTAACCCCAAGCAACAGAATAACATGGTGAATGTGCATTATCCCCAAGCAACATAATAACATGGTGAATGTGCATTATCCCCAAGCAACATAATAACATGGTGAATGTGCATTATCCCCAGCAACAGAATAACATGGTGACTGTGCATTATCCGCAAGCAACAGAATAACATGGTGAATGTGCATTATCCGCAAGCAACAGAATAACATGGAGAATGTGCATTATCCCCAAGCAACAGAATAACATGGTGAATGTGCATTATCCCCAGCAGCAGAATAACATGGTGAATGTGCATTATCCCCAGCAGCAGAATAACATGGTAAATGTGCATTATCCCCAGCAGCAGAATAACATGGTGAATGTGCATTATCTCCAAGCAACAGAATAACATGGTGAATGTCCATTATCCCCAGCAACAGAATAACATGGTGACTGTGCATTATCCCCAGCAACAGAATAACATGGTGAATGTGCATTATCCGCAAGCAACAGAATAACATGGTGAATGTGCATTATCCCCAAGCAACAGAATAACATGGTGAATGTGCATTATCCCCAAGCAACAGAATAACATGGTGAATGTGCATAATTCCCAAGCAACAGAATAACATGGTGAATGTGCATTATCCCCGGCAACAGAATAACATGGTGAATGTGCATTATCCCCGGCAACAGAATAACATGGTGAATGTGCATTATCCCCGGCAACAGAATAACATGGTGAATGTGCATTATCCCCAGCAACAGAATAACATGGTGAATGTGCATTATCCGCAAGCAACAGAATAACATGGTGAATGTGCATTATCCCCAAGCAACAGAATAACATGGTGAATGTGCATTATTCCCAAGCAACAGAATAACATGGTGAATGTGCATTATTCCCAAGCAACAGAATAACATGGTGAATGTGCATTATCCCCGGCAACAGAATAACATGGTGACTGTGCATTATCCCCAGCAACAGAATAACATGGTGACTGTGCATTATCCCCAGCAACAGAATAACATGGTGAATGTGCATTATCCGCAAGCAACAGAATAACATGGTGAATGTGCATTATCACCAAGCAACAGAATAACATGGTGAATGTGCATTATCCCCAAGCAACAGAATAACATGGTGAATGTGCATTATCCCCAGCAGCAGAATAACATGGTGAATGTGCATTATCCCCAGCAACAGAATAACATGGTGAATGTGCATTAACCCCAGCAACAGAATAACATGGTGAATGTGCATTATCTCCAAGCAACAGAATAACATGGTGAATGTGCATTATCCCCAAGCAACAGAATAACATGGTGAATGTGCATTATCCCCAGCAGCAGAATAACATGGTGAATGTGCATTATTCCCAGCAACAGAATAACATGGTGAATGTGCATTAACCCCAGCAACAGAATAACATGGTGAATGTGCATTATCACCAAGCAACAGAATAACATGGTGAATGTGCATTATCCCCAGCAACAGAATAACATGGTGAATGTGCATTATCACCAAGCAACAGAATAACATGGTGAATGTGCATTAGCCCCAGCAACAGAATAACATGGTGAATGTGCATTATCTCCAAGCAACAGAATAACATGGTGAATGTGCATTATCCCCAAGCAACAGAATAACATGGTGAATGTGCATTATCACCAAGCAACAGAATAACATGGTGAATGTGCATTATCCCCAAGCAACAGAATAACATGGTGACTGTGCATTATCCCCAGCAGCAGAATAACATGGTGAATGTGCATTATCCCCAGCAACAGAATAACATGGTGAATGTGCATTAACCCCAGCAACAGAATAACATGGTGAATGTGCATTATCACCAAGCAACAGAATAACATGGTGAATGTGCATTAGCCCCAGCAACAGAATAACATGGTGAATATGCATTATCTCCAAGCAACAGAATAACATGGTGAATGTGCATTAGCCCCAGCAACAGAATAACATGGTGAATATGCATTACCCCCAAGCAACAGAATAACATGGTGAATGTGCATTAACCCCAGCAGCAGAATAACATGGTAAATGTGCATTATCCCCAGCAGCAGAATAACATGGTGAATGTGCATTATCCCCAGCAACAGAATAACATGGTGAATATGCATTATCCCCAAGCAACAGAATAACATGGTGAATGTGCATTATCCCCAAGCAACAGAATAACATGGTGAATGTGCATTATCCCCAAGCAACAGAATAACATGGTGAATGTGCATTATCCCCAGCAACAGAATAACATGGTGACTGTGCATTATCCCCAGCAACAGAATAACATGGTGAATGTGCATTAACCCCAAGCAACAGAATAACATGGTGAATGTGCATTATCCCCAGCAACAGAATAACATGGTGAATGTGCATTATCCCCAAGCAACAGAATAACATGGTGAATATGCATTATCCCCAAGCAACAGACCACCTCTCTAACGATCTATATGTGTTGTCTCTTGTCTCCGCTACAGGGAGAAGATCTAAAGATCAGGTCCAGCCGGAGGCTAAAAGCAACACATACGGATCTCTGGCAGCTAAACTCATGTGTAACAAACCTGGTCCACAGGACGACTCCTAATGTCACCCAGCCCAGAGCCACACCTGTCTGTCTGTGTACAGAGACTACCTGTGTCAACACTACACACACACTACATACACACCCTACACACTATATACACACACACACACACTACACACACACACACTACCTACACACACCTACACACACCACACACACACACTACAGACACACACACACTACCTACACACCTCTCTCCTGGGTTGCCAGACTGAATGACTGACTACAGGGACAAAGTGAGAGCACTGTCTCCATACTGTATTTACAGCAGGATTATGACTGCTTTAGCAAAAATTACCCAGAAATCCTAGTATCTTCTATCTCGCTCCTGATTCCAGGAGTCTTGGGGACTCTGGGGGAAAAACCTGGACATCTTGGGGAAAGTTATCAGGGAATTGAACTCTGGTGCTACAGATACCGAGGAGATATCTCAGGATCCAACCCAAAATGCACTACAGACACCAATAAAACATTATTTCATTCTCAAGGGAGGTGGCTGTCCTGACGAACCACCTGATTATTCTCTGTTCATACGAAAGCAACTGTTGGAACGAATTTCTGATGAGACACTTTTAATATGATTTCTATCATTGATTTGTTAATAAAACTGGAATGTGGATATTTAAAAAGTTGTTTCTCGAGGTCTTTAGAAACTCTGGCTGGCAAAGCAGGAATAACAGCGCACTCTGCTGGTCGTAACGAGAATTACTATTTAACGACATCTCAAGGCCAGTAGACAACTTTTTAAATCATCAGACAGAACAGAAAGTAGGATATTTGTTCAAGCTAATAACCTCGGATATCCAGGCTTCGCTCAACAAGACGAGATTTGGAAGGATGGCCTCAGGACTACATCACCCACTTATTTACCTTTTAGTACCTGGCTGGGGGTTGCATCACACACTACACGGACATTTTAAAATGTTACAGCTTCACCCTTTTTTCAAAATCATAATTTTCTGAATTGCATTTCAGAGAGGTGTGTAATACAGTTTAACTGCCATACTGCCAGTTAGGGCTGAGCCTACGTCTTCCTTCAGCCTACGTCTTCAGGTGACTCCAATGCTTCCCACAGTTGTCGAAGTTGGCTGTTGGACCATTGGGAAACGGTTGAGCGTGAAAAACCCAGCAGCGTTGCAGTTCTTGACACATTCAAACAGGTGCGCCTGGCACCTACAGTGAGGGGGGAAAAAGTATTTGATCCCCTGCTGATTTTGTACATTTGCCCACTTTACAAAGAAATGATCAGTCTATAATTTTAATGGTAGGTTTATTTCAACAGTGAGAGACAGAATAACAACAAAAAAATCCTGAAAAACATGTTATAAAATGATTTGCATTTTAATGAGGGAAATAAGTATTTGACCCCTCTGCAAAACATGGCTTAGTACTTGTTGGCAATCACAGAGGTCAGACGTTTCTTGTAGTTGGCCACCAGGTTTGCACACATCTCAGGAGGGATTTTGTCCCACTCCTCTTTGCAGATCTTCTCCAAGTCATTAAGGTTTCGAGGCTGACGTTTGGCAACTCGAACCTTCAGCTCCCTCCACAGATTTTCTATGGGATTAAGGTCTGGAGACTGGCTAGGCCACTCCAGGACCTTAATGTGCTTCTTCTTGAGCCACTCCTTTGTTGCCTTGGCCGTGTGTTTTGGGTCATTGGCCATTTACCCATACACAATCAAGGCTTGAAAGTCCTTCATTAACCTGTCTCCTCACTTTCATCTACACTGATTTGAAGTGGATTTAACAGGTGACATCAATAAGGGATCATAGCTTTCACCTGGATTCACCTGATCAGTCTGTCATGGAAAGAGCAGGTGTTCCTAATGTTTTGTCCAGTCCTGGTCAGTCTGTCATGGAAATAATCTAATCCTAATGTCTTGTGAGCTCAGTGAGGGCATGTGCTGAGGTGCAGAGAATCAGATGTGTACCTTACACTATATTGACAATAATACATTTTATTTGGTAGATGCCTTTCAGGATACTCAAGGACATCGTACATAAAATATATTTCATTTAGGCCTATGTAATGAATTTTAAATTATGCTTGAATATTTAAATGGGGAAAAAATATAAAACAAACTGCAGCCAATCAGCTTATCAATTTCATAATAAGGGGTGTGTTCTGGCACATGTCACTTCCTGCTACCATGTGCAGTAAACAGTAGCTGTCTTCCCTGTGGCTCAGTTGGTAGAGCATGGTGTTTACAACGCCAGGGTTGTGGGTTCGATTCCCACAGGGGGCAAGTACAAAAAAAAAAAAAAAATGTATGCATTCACTACTGTAAGTCGCTCTGGATAAGAGCGTCTGCTAAATGACTAAAATGTAAATGTCTATCGCTGTGCAGGCTAGGCTACGCACCGTTAGCTAGACAACTACCATGTGCAGTAAACGGTAGCGATCGCTGTGCAGGCTAGGCTACACACCGTTAGCTAGACAACTACCATGTGCAGTAAACAGTAGCGATCGCTGTGCAGGCTAGGCTACGCACCGTTAGCTAGCTCTCACTAGACAACAACCATGTGCAGTAAACGGTAGCTATCGCTGTGCAGGCTAGGCTACAGGTGTGCTGGCTAGCCTGCACAGCGATAGCTATCGTTTACTGCACATGGTAGTTGTCTAGTGAGACCTAGCTGGCTGGCTAGCTAGCTACCATGTGCAGTAAACAGTAGCTATCGCTGTGCAGGCTAGGCTACACTAACACAGTGTTTGACAGGGAATAGGCTTTAGGTAACTCAGATTGGAGTAGAGGGATTTTATTTTTTTATTGTCAACCATTTCAACTAGAGCTCTCAAATCCAACAAATATCTGTTTTCACACAAAAAAATGGGAATCGAGGCAAACCAAAGAATGACTGATGTCTTCTCTACAGAGCCAGTACACACCCAGTCACAATCTGAAGACAATCCCTTCGATGAAAACAATTATTCAACTCAAAAATTAACTGTCATTTCAACTCAAATGAAAACTCACAGAAAAACCTTATAGGGAATTATTATCAAGCAAAAGTTCTTCCACTCAAACAATGTGGCATTCAGTATGTGTCATGTTGTGTGTGTGCATGCCAGGCATTTCATATCTAGTACCCCTAACAGAGGTGAGGTGAAGGGACTCACACAAGGCACAAGGCTTTTCCTCAGAACACAGTCTGTGCGAAGCGGTACTGAACACTCAGTACTCCTCAGACCTCTATGTTGATCTTAGCGAAGCGGTACTGAACACGCAGTACTCCTCAGACCTCTATGTTGATCTTAGCGAAGCGGTACTGAACACTCAGACCTCTATGTTGATCTTAGCGAAGCGGTACTGCAGTGACCCGGGGTTCCGGAGCAGCACCAGTCCTCTCTGGCTTTCAGGCTGTCTGAGCAGGGTGTGAAGGAGACCAGTAAGACTGAGGAGCCCCAGAGCTTCCCCACAGCCAGCCGACAGGGAGAAGTCCCCCTGGGTCACCCAGCCCAGAGTCACCCTGGAGCAGTGGGAGGTCACGCTGGGCAGGGGCTCCGGCCAGAGACCCAGAGTCAAGGCTGAGGTACAGGAGGAAGAGAGGGTGGTGAGGCTGGATGAGGAACTAGGATCAGGACCAGGGTTGACACTAGGGATTGAGGTAGAAGCAGGGTCAGACTGCTTGTTTTCAGGTTTAATGTGGTCCTTCTTGCGTGGCCGTTTGACGCGGCTCTTGAAGTGGTCAGTGTGGAGAGGCTCCTGGGGGCCGGCGCAGCCGGGCTCCTTACGTACCAGCTGGAGGTCCTCCGCGGTGGGGACACACACCAGGGCGTGCTGCTCCGGTTGGCCCTTGGCGACGAGGGAGAGACGGGTCCACACCAGGCTGCTGCCACCGCCGTGTGCCGAGAGGAGAGAGGCTGCGACGTTACGGTTGAGTTGTGGCGTTGATCCCAGGTTACGTGCCCTCTGACATTTAGAGGATGTGGGGCGACACCAAGCTGACAGCTGCCTTAGAGACTTCCTATTCCTGTTGAACACAGAGACAACCAATTAGGGTTCAGTGTTTTATACCGCAGAACCCAATCGTGGCTCAGCGTTTATAAAAAAAACGGCCACTACTTCTAGGAAAGCCATTTTGTATCCTCAGTGGACCAACAAAGTGGTCTTAAAAAGGTATAAAACGTTGTGTTTTTTTTTTAACCGCTCAGTGATTCACAGCGCTACAAAAAAAAATGGATTCAGCCAAAACGCAGTAAAATCACAATTTGAGCTCATGAAGTCAGACATTACTCTATAAACTGTTGATTTTAGGAGGATAATCTCTGATGTAGGGCAGTAAATTTGGGTCTGGATGTTCTCATTGTGAAAGGCATGCTGGGTAGGGGTTATGCATCAGAGCTGTCAGACACTACACTACACTGTGGGAGAAAGGCATGCTGGGTAGGGGTTTATGCGTCAGAGCTGTCAGACACTACACTACACTGTGGGAGAAAGGCATGCTGGGTAGGGGTTATGCATCAGAGCTGTCAGACACTACACTACACTGTGGGAGAAAGGCATGCTGGGTAGGGGTTATGCATCAGAGCTGTCAGACACTACGCTACACTGTGGGAGAAAGGCATG
>NW_021822992.1:3991403-4056403 GCF_901001165.1 Salmo trutta
GGAGTTACATCAGGTGATACCGACCCTCTCCTCAACACACCTGGAGTTACCTCAGGTGATACCGACCCTCTCCTCAACACACCTGGAGTTACATCAGGTGATACCGACCCTCTCCTCGACACACCTGGAGTTACCTCAGGTGATGCCGACCCTCTCCTCAACACACCTGGAGTTACCTCAGGTGATACCGACCCTCTCCTCGACACACCTGGAGTTACCTCAGGTGATACCGACCCTCTCCTCGACACACCTGGAGTTACATCAGGTGATACCGACCCTCTCCTCGACACACCTGGAGTTACATCGGGTGATACCGACCCTCTCCTCAACACACCTGGAGTTACATCGGGTGATACCGACCCTCTCCTCAACACACCTGGAGTTACCTCAGGTGATACCGACCCTCTCCTCACCTCCTGAACTTGGCCAGCAGCTCAGCCTCCTGCTCTTCCTGGAAGCGTGCTCCAGCAGGGCAGTCTGGGTAGTCGTGGGGAAAATGAGGCTCTCCTTTATTCTGGGCATGTTTCAGACTCATCCTCAGCCCTCCGATACGTACTCCTCTATAAACCTGAAAGAGAGGAGAGGGGTACTACCTTAATTACCAGTCATCTACCTACCTGGAGAGGGGTACTACCTTAATTACCAGTCCTCTACCTACCTGGAGAGGGGTACTACCTTAATTACCAGTCCTCTACCTACCTGGAGAGGAGAGGGGTACTACCTTAATTACCAGTCCTCTACCTACCTGGAGAGGAGAGGGTTACTACCTTAATTACCAGTCCTCTACCTACCTGGAGAGGGGAGGGGTACTACCTTAATTACCAGTTCTCTACCTACCTGGAGAGGAGAGGGGTACTACCTTAATTACCAGTCCTCTACCTACCTGGAGAGGAGAGGAGAGGGGTACTACCTTAATTACCAGTCCTCTACCTACCTGGAGAGGAGAGGGGAGGGTTACTACCTTAATTACCAGTCCTCTACCTACCTGGAGAGGAGAGGGGTACTACCTTAATTACCAGTCCTCTACCTACCTGGAGAGGGGTACTACCTTAATTACCAGTCCTCTACCTACCTGGAGAGGGGAGGGGTACTACCTTAATTACCAGTCCTCTACCTACCTGGAGAGGAGAGGGGAGGGTTACTACCTTAATTACCAGTCCTCTACCTACCTGGAGAGGGTTACTACCTTAATTACCAGTCCTCTACCTACCTGGAGAGGGTTACTACCTTCATTACCAGTCCTCTACCTACCTGGAGAGGAGAGGAGAGGGGTACTACCTTAATTACCAGTCCTCTACCTACCTGGAGAGGAGAGGGTTACTACCTTAATTACCAGTCCTCTACCTACCTGGAGAGGAGAGGAGAGGGGTACTACCTTAATTACCAGTCCTCTACCTACCTGGAGAGGAGAGGGGTACTACCTTAATTACCAGTCCTCTACCTACCTGGAGAGGAGAGGAGAGGGGTACTACCTTAATTACCAGTCCTCTACCTACCTGGAGAGGAGAGGGGAGGGGTACTACCTTAATTACCAGTCCTCTACCTACCTGGAGAGGAGGTCGATCAGACATGTTTGTAGTAATTAGTAATTAATTAGGTAATTAGTAATTAGTCTACTTAAAGGGGCTCCTCAAAAAGCACTATAACCACATATTCTATGGCTTTTGGTCTAAAGTAGTGCACTATATAGGGAATAGGGTGGGTCCTGGTCTGTAGTAGTGCACTATATAGGGAATAGGGTGGGTCCTGGTCTGTAGTAGTGCACTATATAGGGAATAGGGTGGGTCCTGGTCTGTAGTAGTGCACTATATAGGGAATAGGGTGGGTCCTGGTCTAAAGTAGTGCACTATATAGGGAATAGGGTGGGTCCTGGTCTAAAGTAGTGCACTATATAGGGAACGTGTAGTCCATACCAGAGGGACCCAGAAGGCCATACCCCAGGCTTTGGGTAGCAGCAGGTCCCAGCCCGTCCCCCAGGACCCCATCTCAGTTCCCTGGCTCTTCCCAGACTGCTGCACCAGTAGGACGGGTACTCTACCCTGCAGAGGGGTGGGTAGTCTGGAGCCTGGGACCAGAACATCATTACGCAGTCTGTTGACTTCCTGCAGACAGAGAGAAGACTGATATAAGATTTGTTTTTATGCGAGTTAGACCGTATGAAAATAAATCACCACAGGTGTGATACAATTTCACAAAATGTCAATAGAAAAATGTTTCTTAGACATGGTATGATGTTGGTAAAATGGATTATGTCAGGCCATGATATGCTGCGTTGAACTACCACGTGGTAAACCTGGGAGAATGTTCCAGAACCTGTCAGTGAACTGTTGTCTATAGAGAATGTTCCAGAACCTGTCAGTGAACTGTTGTCTATAGAGAATGTTCTAGAACCTGTCAGTGAACTGTTGTCTATAGAGAATGTTCCAGAACCTGACAGTGAACTGTTGTCTATAGAGAATGTTCCAGAACCTGACAGTGAACTGTTGTCTATAGAGAATGTTCCAGAACCTGACAGTGAACTGTTGTCTATAGAGAATGTTCCAGAACCTGACAGTGAACTGTTGTCTATAGAGAATGTTCTAGAACCTGACAGTGAACTGTTGTCTATAGAGAATGTTCCAGAACCTGACAGTGAACTGTTGTCTATAGAGAATGTTCCAGAACCTGGCAGTGAACTGAGGGGGACATACATTTAGTAAATGATATATTGACAGACATGGTGCTATGGTTCAGTACCTGGTCTGTCATCTTGTTGTGTGTGACGTTGTCGCGGACAGACCGGTCCCACAGGGAACTCTGGCTGAGGGGTTCAGGGATCCCCTTCAACATCAGTTCCCTCCTCTTCCTCATCCTCTCCTCGTTCACTCCTGAAACAACATGGCAGAGGGCATACTGCCGTATGACCAGGTACTCAGGAGAGTCACCGAACTGAGTTGAGTAGGCCAGAGGAGGCACACAACTAGTTGGCAACATGTACAGCTTCACCTAGTAGCTCTATAGGCCTACAGTGGGGGGGGGGGGGGTATTTGATCCCCTGCTGATTTTGTTCGTTTGCCCACTGACAATGAAAGGATCAGTCTATAATTTTAATGGTAGGTTTATTTGAACAGTGAGAGACAGAATAACAACAAAAATATCAAGGAAAACACATGTCAAAAATGTTATAAATTGATTTGCATTTTAATGAGGGAAATAAGTATTTGACCCCCTCTCAAATCAGAAAGATTTCTGGCTCCCAGGTGTCTTTTATACAGGTAACGAGCTGAGATTAGGAGCACACTCTTAAAGGGAGTGCTCCTAATCTCAGCTTGTTACCTGTATAAAAGACACCTGTCCACAGAAGCAATCAATCAGATTCCAAACTCTCCACCATGGCCAAGACCAAAGAGCTCTCCAAGGATGTCAGGGACAAGATTGTAGACCTACACAAGGCTGGAATGGGCTACAAGACCATCGCCAAGCAGCTTGGTGAGAAGGTGACAACATTCGGTGCGATTATTCGCAAATGGAAGAAACACAAAAGAACTGTCAATATCCCTCGGCCTGGGGCTCCATGCAAGATCTCACCTCGTGGGGTTGCAATGATCATGAGAACGGTGAGGAATCAGCCCAGAACTACACGGGAGGATCTTGTCAATGATCTCAAGGCAGCTGGGACCATAGTCACCAAGAAAACAATTGGTAACACACTACGCCGTGAGGGACTGAAATCCTGCAGCGCCCGCAAGGTCCCCCTGCTCAAGAATACATATACAGGCCCGTCTGAAGTCTGCCAATGAACATCTGAATGACTCAGAGGACAACTGGTGAAAGTGTTGTGGTCAGATGAGACCAAAATGGAGCTCTTTGACATCAACTCAACTCGCCGTGTTTGGTGGAGGAGGAATGCTGCCTATGACCCCAAGAACACCATCCCCACCGTCAGACATGGAGGTGGAAACATTATGCTTTGGGGGTGTTTTTCTGCTAAGGGGACATGACAACTTCACCGCATCAAAGGGACGATGGACGGGGCCATGTACCATCAAATCTTGGGTGAAAACCTCCTTCCCTCAAGCCAGGGCATTGAAAATGGGTCGTGGATGGGTATTCCAGCATGACAATGACCCAAAACACACGGCCAAGGCAACAAAGGAGTGGCTCAAGAAGAAGCACATTAAGGTCCTGGAGTGGCCTAGCCAGTCTCCAGACCTTAATCCCATAGAAAATCTGTGGAGGGAGCTGAAGGTTCGAGTTGCCAAACGTCAGCCTCGAAACCTTAATGACTTGGAGAAGATCTGCAAAGAGGAGTGGGACAAAATCCCTCCTGAGATGTGTGCAAACCTGGTGACCAACTACAAGAAACGTCTGACCTCTGATTGCCAGCAAGGGTTTTGCCACCAAGTACTAAGCCATGTTTTGCAGAGGGGTCAAATACTTATTTCCCTCATTAAAATGCAAATCATTTTATAACATTTTTGACATGCGTTTTTCTGGATTTTTTTGTTGTTTTTCTGTCTCTCACTGTTCAAATAAACCTACCATTAAAATTATTGACTGATCATTTCTTTGTAAGTGGGCAAACGTACAAAATCAGCAGGGGATCAAATACTTTTTTCACCCACTGTACATCCATTAAATAAGGAAGTGGGTGATGCAACACCCAGCCAGGTACTAAAAGGTAAATAAGGAAGTGGGTGTGAACCTCTGAGGGCGTGGTCTGAGTACAGGGCCCTGCCAGGATTCGAACCTGGGACATCTGCATGGACGAGCAGAAGCTCCCCAGGAGCACAGGACCGGAGAAATACCACAACCAGCCTCAGACAGGACCAGAGAAGTACCACAACCAGCCTCAGACAGGACCAGAGAAATACCACAACCAGCCTCAGACAGGACCAGAGAAATACCACAACCAGCCTCAGACAGGACCAGAGAAATACCACAACCAGCCTCAGACAGGACCAGAGAAATACCACAACCAGCCTCAGACAGGACCGGAGAAATACCACAACCAGCCTCAGACAGGACCAGAGAAATACCACAACCAGCCTCAGACAGGACCAGAGAAATACCACAACCAGCCTCAGACAGGACCGGAGAAATACCACAACCAGCCTCAGACAGGACCGGAGAAATACCACAACCAGCCTCAGACAGGACCGGAGAAATACCACAACCAGCCTCAGACAGGACCGGAGAAATACCACAACCAGCCTCAGACAGGACCGGAGAAATACCACAACCAGCCTCAGACAGGACCGGAGAAATACCACAACCAGCCTCAGACAGGACCAGAGAAATACCACAACCAGCCTCAGACAGGACCAGAGAAATACCACAACCAGCCTCAGACAGGACCGGAGAAATACCACAACCAGCCTCAGACAGGACCGGAGAAATACCACAACCAGCCTCAGACAGGACCAGAGAAATACCACAACCAGCCTCAGACAGGACCAGAGAAATACCACAACCAGCCTCAGACAGGACCAGAGAAATACCACAACCAGCCTCAGACAGGACCGGAGAAATACCACAACCAGCCTCAGACAGGACCGGAGAAATACCACAACCAGCCTCAGACAGGACCAGAGAAATACCACAACCAGCCTCAGACAGGACCGGAGAAATACCACAACCAGCCTCAGACAGGACCAGAGAAATACCACAACCAGCCTCAGACAGGACCAGAGAAATACCAGGACCAGAGAAGAGCAGAGAATGACCCACAGAACCTCCCTACCCACAAAGCCTCAGGACCCTATTACCATCACGTTCACAAAACACAGGGTCCTGTTCAGCTGGGAACAATCTATCACACTTTCTTGCATGCGTTCTTATTAAATATCAGCTAGTAGGCTACCTCACAGTTTCACTCTGATTGAAAAGGTTGTGTTCTGAGCATGGCCCAGGTAGAATCACCCTAAAGGAGAATAATGACGTAATGTAAACTATAAATCGGACCTGTCTGAACCACCCCACCCCGTCTCCTGGCTCAGAGGTTACCGTGGCTACCGCCTCAGAGGTTACCGTGGCTACCGGCTCAGAGGTTACCGTGGCTACCGGCTCAGAGGTTACCGTGGCTACCGGCTCAGAGGTTACCGTGGCTACCGGCTCAGAGGTTACCGTGGCTACCGGCTCAGAGGTTACCTTGTGCCTTCCTGACGTCGGACACGGCCTTGCTTCTCTTGTTTGGTAAGGTCAACCTGGGGTCATCCACCGTCAGACCCAGAACTGAGCCGGCTGGGACCTCCGCTGTGGAGTACACACCTGAGGGGAGGAGAGACAGGACAGGACATGAGGTACGCTTTGGAGAGGAGGAGAGACAGGACAGGACATGAGGTACGCTTTGGAGGGGAGGAGAGACAGGACAGGACATGAGGTACGCTTTGGAGAGGAGGAGAGACAGGACAGACATGAGGTACGCTTTGGAGAGGAGGAGAGACAGGACAGGACATGAGGTACACTTTGGAGAGGAGGAGAGACAGGACAGGACATGAGGTACGCTTTGGAGGGGAGGAGAGACAGGACAGGACATGAGGTACGCTTTGGAGAGGAGGAGAGACAGGACAGGACATGAGGTACGCTTTGGAGGGGAGGAGAGACAGGACAGGACATGAGGTACGCTTTGGAGAGGAGGAGAGACAGGACAGGACATGAGGTACGCTTTGGAGAGGAGGAGAGACATGAGGTACGCTTTGGAGGGGAGGAGAGACATGAGGTACGCTTTGGAGTGAGGAGAGACATGAGGTACGCTTTGGAGGGGAGGAGATGTCAAGCAAAGAGGCACTGAGTTTGAAGGTAGGCCTTGAAATACATCCACAGGTACACCTCCAATTGACACGAATGATGTCAATTAGCCTATCAGAAGCTTCTAAAGCCATGACATAATTTTCTGGAATTTTCCAAGCTGTTTAAAGACACAGTCAACTTAGTGTATGTAAACTTCTGACCCACTGGAATTGTGATACAGTGAATTATAAGTCAAATAATCTGCCTGTAAAAATTGTTGGAAAAATGACTTGTGTCATGCACAAAGTAGATGTCCTAACCGACTTGCCAAAACTATAGTTTGGTAACAAGAAATTTGTGGAGTGGTTGAAAAACGGGTTTTAATGACTCCAACCTAAGTTGGAGTCATTAACTTCCCGACTTCACAACTGTATCTCTCTAGGAACAGGGCTAATTAATGACCTGGCCATAGAGAGGGTTTTATTCTCTATGTTGGTTAGGCCAGGGTGTGACTAGGGTGGGCATTCTATGTCCTTTTTTCTATGTTTTGGTATTTCTTTGTTTTGGCCGGGTATGGTTCTCAATCAGGGACAGCTGTCTATCGTTGTCTCTGATTGGGAACCATACTTAGGAAGCCTTTTCCCACAGGGTTGGGGTGGGTAGTTGTTTTCAGTTTGGTGTGTTCACCTGACAGAACTGTTGCGTTTTGTTCCACTTAGTTTTTTTGGTTTCAGTGTTCAAGTAATAAAAAACATCATGAACACGTACCAAGCTGCGCTTTGGTCTACTCCTTCCACAGACAACCGTTACATGAATGTAGGTAATGGATGAGGAATGTAGTTGTGAGGAACCCACCTTTGAGCATGTTGAAGACACCAGCTTGTTGTTGATGAAGAGACATGTTACAGTCGTCTCTGCAGTGATCTGGCCACCAGAAGGGAGATGGTCTGGATTTACCTGTAGCCTGAAATAAAGATAAAACACCTAACACCTTACACTGAAACATACAGGATATAGTCTCCAGGTAAAACACCTTACACTGAAACATACAGGATATAGTCTCTAGATAAAACACCTAACACCTTACACTGGTACATACAGGATATAGTCTCCAGGTAAAACACCTTACACTGGTACATACAGGATATAGTCTCCAGGTAAAACACCTTACACTGGTACATACAGGATATAGTCTCTAGATAAAACACCTAACACCTTACACTGGTACATACAGGATATAGTCTCCAGGTAAAACACCTTACACTGGTACATACAGGATATAGTCTCCAGGTAAAACACCTTACACTGGTACATACAGGATATAGTCTCCAGGTAAAACACCTTACACTGGAACATACAGGTTATAGTCTCTAGATAAAACACCTAACACCTTACACTGGAACATACAGGATATAGTCTCTAGATAAAACACCTAACACCTTACACTGGTACATACAGGTTAAAGTCTCTAGATAAATCATCCCAGGTGATTAGCTGGTCTCCAGATAAATCATCCCAGGTGATTAGCTGGTCTCTAGATAAATCATCCCAGGTGGGTCTCTAGATAAATCATCCCAGGTGATTAGCTGGGTCTCCAGATAAATCATCCCAGGTGATTAGCTGGTCTCCAGATAAATCATCCCAGGTGATTAGCTGGTCTCCAGATAAATCATCCCAGGTGATTAGCTGGTCTCCAGATAAATCATCCCAGGTGATTAGCTGGTCTCCAGATAAATCATCCCAGGTGATTAGCTGGTCTCCAGATAAATCATCCCAGGTGATTAGCTGGTCTCCAGATAAATCATCCCAGGTGATTAGCTGGGTCTCCAGATAAATCATCCCAGGTGATTAGCTGGGTCTCCAGATAAATCATCCCAGGTGATTAGCTGGGTCTCCAGATAAATCATCCCAGGAGATTAGCTGGTCTCTAGATAAATCATCCCAGGTGATTAGCTGGGTCTCCAGGTTAATCATCCCAGGTGATTAGCTGGTCTCTAGATAAATCATCCCAGGAGATTAGCTGGGTCTCTAGATAAATCATCCCAGGTTCTTACATCACAGTGTGTTGCAGGAGCCAGGGCTTCGGTCAGAACGGAATGTGATAGAGGTCCAATCAGACGATAGCGCACCATCTCCATGGTGAGGTCACTGCAAAACAACAGTAAACAACAACATTCAGGAAGTCCACATGGTTGAGAACAAAGGGAGGGGTTTATAAAGGGAGGGGTTTATAAAAGGGAGGGGTTTATAAAAGGGAGGGGTTTATAAAAGGGAGGGGTTTATAAAAGGGAGGGGTTTATAAAAGGGAGGGGTTTATAAAAGGGAGGGGTTTATAAAGGGAGGGGTTTATAAAGGGAGGGGTTTATAAAAGGGAGGGGTTTATAAAAGGGAGGGGTTTATAAAAGGGAGGGGTTTATAAAATTGACAGAAAACTATAAATATGACAAAATCAAAACGTGATGTTTTAACATTCAGGAAGTCTTAACAGCATCAAGGTGCCAACCTCCAGACACAACTAACAGGTACATGAACGTAGAGCTTGGAGAGACTCTGGAAGCAGTCAGAACCAACCCGATGGACTATACCAGTCAGAACCAATCTGATGGACTATACCAGTAGAAGCAGTCAGAACCAACCCGATGGACTATACCAGTGGAAGCAGTCAGAACCAACCCGATGGACTATACCAGTGGAAGCAGTCAGAACCAACCTGATGGACTATACCAGTGGAAGCAGTCAGAACCAACCCGATGGACTATACCAGTGGAAGCAGTCAGAACCAACCTGATGGACTATACCAGTCAGAACCAACCTGATGGACTATACCAGTGGAAGCAGTCAGAACCAACCTGATGGACTATACCAGTGGAAGCAGTCAGAACCAACCTGATGGACTATACCAGTGGAAGCAGTCAGAACCAACCTGATGGACTATACCAGTGGAAGCAGTCAGAACCAACCTGATGGACTATACCAGTGGAAGCAGTCAGAACCAACCTGATGGACTATACCAGTGGAAGCAGTCAGAACCAACCTGAAGCAGTCAGAACCAACCTGATGGACTATACCAGTGGAAGCAGTCAGAACCAACCCGATGGACTATACCAGTGGAAGCAGTCAGAACCAACCCGATGGACTATACCAGTGGAAGCAGTCAGAACCAACCCGATGGACTATACCAGTGGAAGCAGTCAGAACCAACCCGATGGACTATACCAGTGGAAGCAGTCAGAACCAACCCGATGGACTATACCAGTGGAAGCAGTCAGAACCAACCCGATGGACTATACCAGTGGAAGCAGTCAGAACCAACCTGATGACTATGCCAGTGGTACTGGACCTCCAGGTGACGGGTGTGGTAGAAGAGATGGTACTGTATCCCAGGAGCTTCTTGGCTGGTGGTCCTGCAGCCTCAGGCTCCCTGGAGGACCACTTCCTCTTAGAACCAGAACCCGAGGCCTGCACCGCCTCAGGACAAGCCCCAGGACCAGGGCCCAAGGTGGGGGTAGGGGCTGGCTGTGGGACCGGGTGCTCCACCGGACCAGGTGGAAGTACAGCCTCAGAACACTGACAGACAGCCTGCAGCTCTGGGAGGAGGTCCTGACACCGAGCACAGACACGACACAGAGCACAGCCACGACACAGAGCACAGTCACGACACAGAGCACAGCCACGACACAGAGCACAGCCACGACACAGAGCACAGCCACGACACAGAGCACAGTCACGACACAGAGCACAGCCACGACACAGAGCACAGCCACGACACAGAGCACAGCCACGACACAGAGCACAGTCACGACACAGAGCACAGCCACGACACAGAGCACAGCCACGACACAGAGCACAGCCACGACACAGAGCACAGTCAGAACAGTCATCACACAGCAGTACTTTACCAATCCCAAAGGGGACATCTGATTGGATAGTACTTTTACCGATCACAAAGGGGACATCTGATTGGATAGCACTTTACCGATCCCAAAGGGGACATCCGATTGGATAGTACTTTACCGATCCCAAAGGGGACATCTGATTGGATAGTACTTTACCGATCTCAAAGGGGACATCCGATTGGATAGTACTTTACCGATCCCAAAGGGGACATCTGATTGGACCAGATTATAAACAACAATAAAGACATTACACCATCAATGAATAGTTAAATGGTTGTTCAATACTTCTACTACTGATCGATTCTGCATATTAGTCCCTCTGACCGTTTTCATGGTGGGATGAGCCCAGATCCACAGCTGTCTGTGTGTTGATCCCTGGGAGCCTTGGTCCTCCTGACCCCGGCCCTGTGCTCTGGGTCTCCAGAGGAACGTGACAGGCCCCAGGGGCTGGAGAGGGTACTGTCCTGCTCTGTACACCACCACGCTGCCCTGTTTCCTGCCTGACACACACACGGCTGCTGCAAACGTAGGCCCTGCAGGTACAACAGATGTCATCATCAATAACACCGTAAAGCAAGAGAAACATATTTGTTAGACCACCCGACTCGAAGAAACAATTACACCGTTTTTCGTACAGTTGGTTAAACATTTTCAAACTTTTATACTGAAATACTTGTGTTTTCTCGAGACTGATGCCGCGTTTTAGACGAGGGACATAAAAATCTGTCGTACCAGTCGGCATAGCGGGACAAGAAAGCAAGGAAGAGGGTGTAACGTTCGTCGTATGGATCAGCAGCGGGAATGTGAATACTCATCTTCTATTGAGAAGACGGAACAAAATAAACACCGTCGAAGACAGTCCTGTAAGGCAACACGCTATACACGGAACAACTACCCACCAACACAGTGACAAAAAAACCTTTTACTTAAATATGGCCTCCAATTAACAGCAACGAAGAACAGCTGCTTCTAATTGAAGGCCAAACTAAAAAACCCTGAACATAGAAATAGACTAAATAGACAGACATAGAAATATACTAACATAGAACATTGTCCCCCAAAAAACTGAAACACACTAAACAAACACCCCCCTGCCACGTCCTGACCAAACTACAATAACAAATAACCCCTTATACTGGTCAGGACGTGACAGAGGGTGGCTGCAAAAGCAAGGCAGCACAACGGTACGCGTTGCTATGGTGATTTCACTAAACAGTGCATATCAACATCCGGTAGAAAACAACACTGCGACAGATGGCAAAAGTTTAAATATTTTTAACTCTGGTGGCAAGTCCCGTCTACCGTAGCGGCTGATGGCATTTACCGTCGCGCCTCAACGCCATTTACCGTTGAAATCAATCACATCTGGTTTTGCCGTCTACCTCGTACCATCAGTTAGGTTCTGACAAACCGAGTGGAAAAACTAACGGACGACCAGGAAAAGCTCATACCAAGTTAATTCACCCACTGGGTCATACAGCTGCTAAAAGCATGATTACACAAACACATATATTTATAACCTCCTACTAGGCAGAGCCAACTCTTACAATACTTCTAAATGAGCAGAAAACAAAACGTCGATTTGTATGTTTCCACCTCCGAGACGTATGGCCTCTGAGCTATAAATCACACTATGCTCACTCATACTCACCACTACTACTGCTGCTCCTTCAGTTACTATAGTCCAGTTCCATGCTGTTACTATAGTTACTATAGCTCAGTTCCATGCTGTTACTATAGTTACTATAGCCCAGTTCCATGCTGTTACTATAGCCCAGTTCCATGCTGTTACTATAGCCCAGTTCCATGCTGTTACTATAGTTACTATAGCCCAGTTCCATGCTGTTACTATAGTTACTATAGTCCAGTTCCATGCTGTTACTATAGTTACTATAGCCCAGTTCCATGATGTTACTATAGTTACTATAGCCCAGTTCCATGCTGTTACTATAGTTACTATAGCCCAGTTCCATACTGTTACTATAGTTACTATAGCCCAGTTCCATGCTGTTACTATAGTTACTATAGTCCAGTTCCATGCTGTTACTATAGCCCAGTTCCATGCTGTTACTATAGTTACTATAGCCCAGTTCCATGCTGTTACTATAGTTACTATAGCCCAGTTCCATGCTGTTACTATAGTTACTATAGTCCAGTTCCCTGCTGTTACTATAGCCCAGTTCCATGCTGTTACTATAGTTACTATAGCCCAGTTCCATGCTGTTACTATAGTTACTATAGCCCAGTTCCATACTGTTACTATAGTTACTATAGTCCAGTTCCCTGCTGTTACTATAGCCCAGTTCCATGCTGTTACTATAGTTACTATAGCCCAGTTCCATGCTGTTACTATAGTTACTATAGCCCAGTTCCATACTGTTACTATAGTTACTATAGCCCAGTTCCATGCTGTTACTATAGTTACTATAGTCCAGTTCCATGCTGTTACTATAGTTACTATAGCCCAGTTTCATACTGTTACTATAGTTACTATAGCCCAGTTCCATGCTGTTACTATAGTTACTATAGTCCAGTTCCATGCTGTTACTATAGTTACTATAGTCCAGTTCCATGCTGTTACTATAGTTACTATAGCCCAGTTTCATACTGTTACTATAGTTACTATAGCTCAGTTCCATGCTGTTACTATAGTTACTATAGCCCAGTTCCATGCTGTTACTATAGCCCAGTTCCATGCTGTTACTATAGTTACTATAGTCCAGTTCCATACTGTTACTATAGTTACTATAGCTCAGTTCCATGCTGTTACTATAGTTACTATAGCCCAGTTCCATACTGTTACTATAGTTACTATAGCCCAGTTCCATACTGTTACTATAGTTACTATAGCCCAGATCCATGCTGTTACTATAGTTACTATAGCCCAGTTCCATGCTGTTACTATAGTTACTATAGCCCAGATCCATACTGTTACTATAGTTACTATAGCCCAGTTCCATGCTGTTACTATAGTTACTATAGCCCAGTTCCATACTGTTACTATAGCCCAGTTCCATGCTGTTACTATAGTTACTATAGTCCAGTTCCATGCTGTTACTATAGTTACTATAGCCCAGTTTCATACTGTTACTATAGTTACTATAGCTCAGTTCCATGCTGTTACTATAGTTACTATAGCCCAGTTCCATGCTGTTACTATAGCCCAGTTCCATGCTGTTACTATAGTTACTATAGTCCAGTTCCATACTGTTACTATAGTTACTATAGCTCAGTTCCATGCTGTTACTATAGTTACTATAGCCCAGTTCCATACTGTTACTATAGTTACTATAGCCCAGATCCATACTGTTACTATAGTTACTATAGCCCAGTTCCATGCTGTTACTATAGTTACTATAGCCCAGATCCATACTGTTACTATAGTTACTATAGCCCAGATCCATACTGTTACTATAGTTACTATAGCCCAGATCCATACTGTTACTATAGTTACTATAGCCCAGTTCCATGCTGTTACTATAGTTACTATAGCCCAGATCCATACTGTTACTATAGTTACTATAGCCCAGATCCATACTGTTACTATAGTTACTATAGCCCAGTTCCATGCTGTTACTATAGTTACTATAGCCCAGTTCCATGCTGTTACTATAGTTACTATAGTCCAGTTCCATGCTGTTACTATAGTTACTATAGTCCAGTGCCATACTGTTACTATAGTTACTATAGCCCAGTTCCATGATGTTACTATAGTTACTATAGTCCAGTTCCATGCTGTTACTATAGTTACTATAGTCCAGTTCCATGCTGTTACTATAGTTACTATAGCCCAGTTCCATGCTGTTACTATAGTTACTATAGTCCAGTTCCATGCTGTTACTATAGTTACTATAGTCCAGTTCCATGCTGTTACTATAGTTACTATAGCCCAGTTCCATGCTGTTACTATAGTTACTATAGTCCAGTTCCATGCTGTTACTATAGTTACTATAGTCCAGTTCCATGCTGTTACTATAGTTACTATAGCCCAGTTCCATGCTGTTACTATAGTTACTATAGTCCAGTTCCATGCTGTTACTATAGTTACTATAGTCCAGTTCCATGCTGTTACTATAGTTACTATAGTCCAGTTCCATGCTGTTACTATAGTTACTATAGTCCAGTTCCATGCTGTTACTATAGTTACTATAGTCCAGTTCCATACTGTTACTATAGTTACTATAGTCCAGTTCCATGCTGTTACTATAGTCCAGTTCCATGCTGTTACTATAGTCCAGTTCCATGCTGTTACTATAGTTACTATAGCCCAGTTCCATACTGTTACTATAGTCCAGTTCCATGCTGTTACTATAGTTACTATAGTCCAGTTCCATGCTGTTACTATAGTCCAGTTCCATACTGTTACTATAGTTACTATAGTCCAGTTCTATACTGTTACTATAGTCCAGTTCCATACTGTTACTATAGTTACTATAGTCCAGTTCCATGCTGTTACTATAGTTACTATAGTCCAGTTCCATGCTGTTACTATAGTCCAGTTCCATGCTGTTACTATAGTTACTATAGTCCAGTTCCATGCTGTTACTATAGTCCAGTTCCATACTGTTACTATAGTTACTATAGTCCAGTTCCATGCTGTTACTATAGTCCAGTTCCATGCTGTTACTATAGTTACTATAGCCCAGTTCCATGCTGTTACTATAGTTACTATAGCCCAGTTCCATGCTGTTACTATAGTTACTATAGTCCAGTTCCATGCTGTTACTATAGTTACTATAGTCCAGTTCCATGCTGTTACTATAGTTACTATAGTCCAGTTCCATGCTGTTACTATAGTTACTATAGTCCAGTTCCATACTGTTACTATAGTTACTATAGCCCAGTTCCATACTGTTACTATAGTTACTATAGCCCAGTTCCATACTGTTACTATAGTTACTATAGCCCAGTTCCATGCTGTTACTATAGTTACTATAGCCCAGTTTCATACTGTTACTATAGTTACTATAGTCCAGTTCCATACTGTTACTATAGTTACTATAGTCCAGTTCCATACTGTTACTATAGTTACTATAGTCCAGTTCCATGCTGTTACTATAGCCCAGTTCCATACTGTTACTATAGTTACTATTGCCCAGTTCCCTGCTGTTACTATAGCCCGGTTCTATGCCGTTACTATAGTTACTATAGCCCGGTTCTATGCCGTTACTATAGCCCAGTTCCATGCTGTTACTATAGTATCCTTCAACACTATTTCTGCTCCTTTAGTTACTGTCCCTACAGCCACTGCTGTGAGAATAGCTATTGCATTGAATCTGTCTCCTGATCACCTATTGCCTTTGTGGTTCACTGATAGATCTAGGACTGAACTTTTCAGACGCTCCCTACCCGTTTCCCATGGTTTCACTGATAGATCTAGGACTGAACCTTTCAGACGCTCCCTACCCGTCTCCCATGGTTTCACTGATAGATCTAGGACTGAACTTTTCAGGCGCTCCCTACCTGTCTCCCATGGTTTCACTGATAGATCTAGGACTGAACTTTTCAGACGCTCCCTACCTGTCTCCCATGGTTTCACTGATAGATCTAGGACTGAACTTTTCAGACGCTCCCTACCTGTCTCCCAACTCAGACCTGGTATTCTAGCCACCATCATCTCCAATAACATCCTATGTTCTGCTACAGTCGGTATCAGTGGATAAATCTTCCCTGTGCTCAGGTTAGCTAAACATCTCTCATCCCAAGGCCGATCCTACACCCCATTGTGAACACCCTCGTTACAGTGTAAACTTTGGGTCCCAACGGTTGATAAGCAGTCACCTTCTGACACCTTCCTGTTACCATCGCCCAATCCCACCTTCTGACACCTTCCTGTTACCGTCGCCCAATCCCACCTTCTGACACCTTCCTGTTACAGTCACCCAATCCCACCTTCTGACACCTTCCTGTTACCGTCGCCCAATCCCACCTTCTGACACCTTCCTGTTACAGTCACCCAATTCCACCTTCTGACACCTTCCTGTTACCGTCACCCAATCCCACCTTCCTGTTACCGTCACCCAATCCCACCTTCCTGTTACCGTCACCCAATCCCACCTTCCTGTTACCGTCACCCAATCCAAATGCTGGCTGTTGTAAACGGAGGAGAGATTAGTGTTGCTGTAAGAATATCCAACATAACAACACTCAGTCACATGTTTCTTAAATCACAGTCTGCAAGTGAAGTGATGCTATTATTACCGAGAACTTCCCTTCTGGTGAGGTGGCTTCCTGTATTCAGGAATCTGTAAGTGAGTCTTTCTGGTGAGGTGGCTTCCTGTATACAGGAATCTGTAGCTAGTCTTTCTGGTGAGGTGGCTTCCTGTATACAGGAATCTGTAGCTGGTCTTTCTGGTGAGGTGGCTTCCTGTATTCAGGAATCTGTAAGTGAGTCTTTCTGGTGAGGTGGCTTCCTGTATACAGGAATCTGTAGCTAGTCTTTCTGGTGAGGTGGCTTCCTGTATACAGGAATCTGTAGCTGGTCTTTCTGGTGAGGTGGCTTCCTGTATACAGGAATCTGTAAGTGAGTCTTTCTGGTGAGGTGGCTTCCTGTATACAGGAATCTGTAAGCTAGTCTTTCTGGTGAGGTGGCTTCCTGTATACAGGGATCTGTAGGTAGTCTTTCTGGTGAGCTGGCTTCCTGTATACAGGAATCTATAGCTAGTCTTCCTGGTGAGCTGGCTTCCTGTATACAGGAATCTGTAGCTAGTCTTTCTGGTGAGCTGGCTTCCTGTATACAGGAATCTGTAGCTGGTCTTTCTGGTGAGGTGGCTTCCTGTATACAGGAATCTATAGCTAGTCTTTCTGGTGAGGTGGCTTCCTGTATACAGGAATCTGTAGCTAGTCTTTCTGGTGAGGTGGCTTCCTGTATACAGGAATCTGTAAGCTAGTCTTTCTGGTGAGGTGGCTTCCTGTATACAGGAATCTGTAGCTAGTCTTTCTGGTGAGGTGGCTTCCTGTATACAGGAATCTGTAGCTAGTCTTTCTGGTGAGGTGGCTTCCTGTATACAGGAATCTGTAGCTAGTCTTTCTGATGAGGTGGCTTCCTGTATACAGGAATCTGTAGCTAGTCTTTCTGGTGAGCTGGCTTCCTGTATACAGGAATCTGTAAGCTAGTCTTTCTGGTGAGGTGGCTTCCTGTATACAGGAATCTATAGCTAGTCTCTGGTGAGGTGGCTTCCTGTATACAGGAATCTGTAGCTGGTCTTTCTGGTGAGCTGGCTTCCTGTATACAGGAATCTGTAGCTGGTCTTTCTGGTGAGGTGGCTTCCTGTATACAGGAAACTATAGCTAGTCTTTCTGGTGAGGTGGCTTCCTGTATACAGGAATCTGTAGCTTGTCTTTCTGGTGAGGTGGCTTCCTGTATACAGGAATCTGTAGCTAGTCTTTCTGGTGAGGTGGCTTCCTGTATACAGGAATCTGTAGCTAGTCTTCCTGGTGAGCTGGCTTCCTGTATACAGGAATCTGTAGCTAGTCTTTCTGGTGAGCTGGCTTCCTGTATACAGGAATCTGTAGCTGGTCTTTCTGGTGAGGTGGCTTCCTGTATACAGGAATCTATAGCTAGTCTTTCTGGTGAGGTGGCTTCCTGTATACAGGAATCTGTAGCTTGTCTTTCTGGTGAGGTGGCTTCCTGTATACAGGAATCTGTAGCTAGTCTTTCTGGTGAGGTGGCTTCCTGTATACAGGAATCTGTAGCTTGTCTTTCTGGTGAGGTGGCTTCCTGTATACAGGAATCTGTAAGCTAGTCTTTCTGGTGAGCTGGCTTCCTGTATACAGGAATCTGTAAGCTAGTCTTCCTGGTGAGCTGGCTTCCTGTATACAGGAATCTGTAGCTAGTCTTTCTGGTGAGGTGGCTTCCTGTATACAGGAATCTGTAGCTAGTCTTTCTGGTGAGGTGGCTTCCTGTATACAGGAATCTGTAGCTAGTCTTTCTGGTGAGGTGGCTTCCTGTATACAGGAATCTATAGCTAGTCTTCCTGGTGAGCTGGCTTCCTGTATACAGGAATCTGTAAGCTAGTCTTTTAAGAGTTGTACTTTCTTCGATGAACCACCTCAGTAAAAGTTACCAATAGTGTCTGAAATGACAACACCCTCTCTGCTACTCCCACCCTGATCTGGGTGTGTGTGGCGTTCAACTAGTCTTCACATTAGTCTCTATATTGTGCACAGTCCTTCCTCTACTACGAGCTATTCAATGATTTCACTTTTACACAGAGGAGTGGTATCGTTCCCCAGTGACTCTATTACTCACTTCCCTAATAATTCATGAGCCTCACAAATCTCCCCCACCACCACCACCAGTCATATTCAATTCCGCTTTCCCCAATTCCCTGTAACGTCAACGCCTTGGTTTACACAGATTAGATCCCACAGTACACTCTTGCCTCCTTCAAAAACATCCACGCTCCCTCCAGGGTTCCCCCCAGGCTTCCCCCCAGGCTTCCCTCCAGGCTTCCCTCCAGGCTCCCTCCAGGCTCCCCTCCAGGCTCCCCTCCAGGCTTCCCTCCAGGATTCCCTCCAGGATTCCCTCCAGGCTCCCCTCCAGGCTCCCTCCAGGTTCCCCCCAGGCTTCCCCCCAGGCTTCCCTCCAGGCTTCCCTCCAGGATTCCCTCCAGGCTCCCCTCCAGGCTCCCTCCAGGCTCCCCTCCAGGCTCCCCTCCAGGCTCCCCTCCAGGCTCCCCTCCAGGATTCCCTCCAGGATTCCCTCCAGGATTCCCTCCAGGCTCCCCTCCAGGCTCCCCTCCAGGCTTCCCTCCAGGCTCCCTCCAGGCTCCCCTCCAGGCTCCCCTCCAGGATTCCCTCCAGGCTTCCCTCCAGGCTCCCTCCACACGAGGCAGGTGCAGTAGGCTCAAATACACTCATTCTTCCAATAACCGACGGTCCCACAACATGGAGATAAAGCACAGGTCCACCTCCCTTTTCCTCTGTTTCTTTGTCTTTCCTTGGCTGTTAAAACCACTGTTAGTGACTTTCACTGTGTCTGTATTAACCACCATCACGGCTGTGAAGTGAGAGGAATGAGATTCCACTCTCAAGGCCGCCTGTACTGTTTCATCCCAGTCTGAATGTTGGTCCACTACCCCCACAATAGCCGTTTTAATTAACAGGTTTCAAACCTGCCGTCAAAACCAGACGGTACAAATTCTATCAAAAGGTACTCCCATACCCAGTCCTTTCCATGCGGAGTACTTCTACACATTTTTGGTTCCGTTAGTTTTTGCTTTTCTGTTGATAGAACGCTGACATCCAAACGCTGGTATTTTGAGCTCTTGATGTTTCTTTTGTTATTGTTCCAACTCACAACACCATCTCTGAATTATCTATTACATCGTACCAACTGACCGACTCACGAGACCATCTGAATTATCTATTACATCGTACCAACTGACCGGCTCACGAGACCATCTGAATTATCTATTGCATCGGAATGTTCCGTCTGCAGGGAAACGCCGACCAATTACATCCTGTTCGCTACATCCCCCCCCCCCCCCATATTCCAGTCAAAATTTGTTAGATTTGTTGTGCCCTTGTTTTAGGACATCCATGGTTTTGCTAATAGTTTCCCCCCCTTCTTTCACTTCCCCCTTTTACAGGAGAGTCAGAAATCACGGACGCCATTTTAAAACGGTGGTTATTTCTGAAGCCACTTCGACGGTGTCCAGAGGGCGTTAACATTTTTCTCACTCTAATACACGCCATCTATTAACCATTCTCAAAAGCAGAGATACCCTACTTCCCCTCGGAGAGTAGTTACGGTTATTTGTGCCGATTAAAAAAAAAAAAAAAAATGGTTCACGTCACCTGATACCTTGAATTTAGAACCAACAGTAAAGCGTCTGCCAGTTGACTCCTGGAGAATACGGGACGCCTCATGTCTTATATCAGTGTCCACGCTTCACATATCACTCGTTGTTGACGACACACATTACCAAAATGATTCACACTCGTCTTCCTATTATTTCCACATAATCCGTCACGGTTCCCTGCCCCAATAGGGCATCAACTAACCTCCTCTTTATTGCTACTGCTAATACACACCAATCATGTTCAAACGACGTATGAATTACTTTCAGCTTTTCTAACCATGAATGTGGCTCTCCTCCGGAACGTACAGACAACGTTCTATCTCCGTCCACGGTCCCTCCTGTGGCTCTCCTCCAGAACGTACAGACAACGTTCTATCACCGTCCACGTTCCCTCCTGTGGCTCTCCTCCAGAACGTACAGACAACGTTCTATCACCGTCCACGTTCCCTCCCGTAGACAACGTTCTATCACCGTCCACGTTCCCTCCTGTGGCTCTCCTCCGGAACGTACAGACAACGTTCTATCACCGTCCACGTTCCCTCGAGTAGACAACGTTCTATCACCGTCCACGTTCCCTCCCTCTACAACCTACCGTACTAGTAGACAAGCAAAACAATTTATCCATATGCACACACACTACGGCCTCACGGCCTCCGCGGCTGGGTTTTCACCTCCCCCTTTTCCAGGTCTAGTAGGGAACCAACCCACTCGGGATTTACCCCCTAGGACTTACCCTCCGCAGGGTCTACCCTGCCCGGGCTTACCTTCCGGGACTTACCATTTACCATAACTGTACGACTGGTCGTAATACAACGGGACTACTGAATAAGCTCAGGCTTCCTAGGTCCGTATCCTGTAATCGGTTCAGCCTACAACTCTCATCTCCCCAAGATGTCAGAATGAGTAGTAACAGGAAGTAGGAACAGGTGTAGGAACAGGAAGTAGGAACAGGGAGTAGGAACAACAGGGAGTAGGAACAACAGGGAGTAGGAACAGGAAGTAGGAACAGGGAGTAGGAACAGGGAGTAGGAACAGGAAGTAGGAACAGGAAGTAGGAACAGGTTTGTTTCGGTGCTCCTGTTTCATTGATTCGGACTCTCTAGTTCAATGGTAAATCGTAGCGAATCCTGACAACCACGCCAACTGTTAGGTTCTGACAGAGTGAAAAACTACAACGGACGAACAGTAAAAGCTCAAGTTTATTCACTTACTGGGGTCAAAACAGCTGCAAAGACAAAGACATGTTTACACAAGAACATATATTTATACCTTCCTACTAGGCGGAGTCGACTCCTTCCACATCTACACAGCCAATACATCTCTGTTGCTAGGCAGGAACTTAATTGGTTCCTCTCACTGGGACCCAATTCCTCACTCCTCCCTACTCCACAGCTGTCCTACCTTATCAGTGCCCCCCCCCCTTCCTTAGGAGCCATGAGATTTAACAACACCGAGTTTTAAAACAGAATGTAAGCCATCTGTACTCCCCCTTCCTCACCCAGTAACTTTCCATTCAGCTGGTTGTTATCCAGCCTCCATTGACCCCAACATATACCTTCATTATACATGTCATCAATACGATCTAATATGGGAACATGAATAAATGTATTTCAAGCTAGAATCCAACACATCTAAAACTTTTACACTGAAAAACTAGTATTTTCTCGAGACTGATGCCGCGTTTTAGACGAGGGACATAAAAAAAATCTGTCGTACCAGTCGGCATAGCGGGACAAGAAAGCAAAGGAAGGAGGGTGGCGGCGAAAGCAAGCCAGCGCGACGGGTACGCGTTGCTATGGTGATTTCACTAAACAGTCCAAAATCAACATCTGGTTAGAAAACAACACTACGGCAGATGGTAAAAGTTGCAAGTCCACGTCTACCGTGGCGGCTGATGGCATTTACCGCCGCGCCTCAACGCCATTTACCGTTGTGCCGTCGTTGAAAACAATCACATCTGGTTTTGGCCGTCTACCTCGTACCATCTAGAAACGGAAGCATGATTTGACATTGTGGTTTTTGTTTTGTGAAGGGGCGAATTCGAAAGCAGTACTCACCAGCTTCCTTACTGGTCAGTTTAGACAGGGTAGCTAACAGCTGGTCCTCTGGGCCCTGTAACTCCACACAGCTGTAGTACGACATGTCCTGGGTAGGGGGGTGGACAGAGGATTCACTTTGGGATACATATTAACGCTACAAAATATCATTTTACTGGTTGGCAACCGCAAAAAGACTAAATTTACCAAAATGCTGTATTCATATCTGATCACACAGCAAACATTTAAAGCCATTGTCGCTCATGTTCGTACCGTGTGAACACCAGACCTGGGTAGAAAACAGCTGGATTTATTATATACTTTACAGAGACCACTATTGTAGAGATCCCACAGTAAACCTATTAGAACTGTTACAGAGACCACTATTGTAGAGATCCCACAGTAAACCTATTAGAACTGTTACAGAGACCACTATTGTAGAGATCCCACAGTAAACTGTTACAGAGACCACTATTGTAGAGATCCCACAGTAAACTGTTACAGAGACCACTATTGTAGAGATCCCACAGTAAATCTGTTACAGAGACTACTATTGTAGAGATCCCACAGTAAACCTATTAGAGCTGTTAAAGAGACTACTATTGTAGAGATCCCACAGTAAACTGTTACAGACTACTATTGTAGAGATCCCACAGTAAACTGTTACAGAGACTACTATTGTAGAGATCCCACAGTAAACCTATTAGAACTGTTACAGAGACTACTATTGTAGAGATCCCACAGTAAACCTATTAGAGCTGTTACAGAGACCACTATTGTAGAGATCCCACAGTAAACTGTTACAGAGACCACCATTGTAGAGATCCCACAGTAAATCTGTTACAGAGACTACTATTGTAGAGATCCCACAGTAAACCTATTAGAACTGTTACAGAGACCACTATTGTAGAGATCCCACAGTAAACTGTTACAGAGACTACTATTGTAGAGATCCCACAGTAAACCTATTAGAACTGTTACAGAGACTACTATTGTAGAGATCCCACAGTAAACCTATTAGAACTGTTACAGAGACCACTATTGTAGAGATCCCACAGTAAACCTATTAGAACTGTTACAGAGACCACTATTGTAGAGATCCCACAGTAAACTGTTACAGAGACCACTATTGTAGAGATCCCACAGTAAACCTATTAGAACTGTTACAGAGACTACTATTGTAGAGATCCCACAGTAAACTGTTACAGAGACCACTATTGTAGAGATCCCACAGTAAACCTATTAGAACTGTTAGAGACCACTATTGTAGAGATCCCACAGTAAACCTATTAGAGCTGTTACAGAGACTACTATTGTAGAGATCCCACAGTAAACTGTTAGAGACTAATATTGTAGAGATCCCACAGTAAACTGTTACAGAGACCACTATTGTAGAGATCCCACAGTAAACTGTTACAGAGACTATTGTAGAGATCCCACAGTAAACCTATTAGAACTGTTACAGAGACTACTATTGTAGAGATCCCACAGTAAACTGTTACAGAGACTACTATTGTAGAGATCCCACAGTAAACCTATTAGAACTGTTACAGAGACTACTATTGTAGAAATCCCACAGTAAACTGTTACAGAGACTACTATTGTAGAGATCCCACAGTAAACTGTTACAGAGACTACTATTGTAGAGATCCCACAGTAAACTGTTACAGAGACTACTATTGTAGAGATCCCACAGTAAACCTTTTAGAACTGTTACAGAGACTACTATTGTAGAGATCCCACAGTAAACTGTTACAGAGACCACTATTGTAGAGATCCCACAGTAAATCTGTTACAGAGACTACTATTGTAGAGATCCCACAGTAAACCTATTAGAGCTGTTACAGAGACTACTACTGTAGAGATCCCACAGTAAACTGTTACAGACTACTATTGTAGAGATCCCACAGTAAACTGTTACAGAGACTACTATTGTAGAGATCCCACAGTATATTTAAAAACTAGAGTTATCCCAAGTCTGGTGAACTCCTAACCATACTGAGCCGTAATTTCAACAGGAACCTATAAAAAAAAAAACAGTCAATCAATAATAAATGTATGTCCTATCAGTTGTCCCTAAAAGTGCTTCCCCAGATATCCCGGCCTAATAGAAAGAAGACTCAGGTGTGTACAGACACTAACCTGCAGTAGACAGTGGGAGCTCATGGCTCTGTAGCAGGCTCTGTAACACTTGTAGGTCGGCCCGTCTCCCAGACAGTAGCCCCATCTCTTGACCATGTGGAAGCGCTTGGCGTGCCAGATGTGCGTCTCCAGCCACAGGTTCTTCCGCTGGCGACGGTTGAACTCCAGAAGCACGTTGCCGTGGCGACGCCGGGCTTTACGACTCTTGCTCTTAGACTGCTCCTTCTTCACCTTCTGACCGGACTTCTGACTCTTCTCCAACTGGACCAGAGAGGAAACAGACAGAATGTTACCGCGCCACTGCTGGTGTGTAATGTGACTAGTCCGGCTCCGCCTCCAGACGCGACCAGTCCGCCTCCAGACGCGACCAGTCCCCCTCCAGACGCGACCAGTCCGCCTCCAGACGCGACCAGTCCGCCTCCAGACGCGACCAGTCCGCCTCCAGACGCGACCAGTCCGCCTCCAGACGCGACCAGTCCGCCTCCAGACGCGACCAGTCCGCCTCCAGACGCGACCAGTCCGCCTCCAGACGCGACCAGTCCGCCTCCAGACGCGACCAGTCCGCCTCCAGACGCGACCAGTCCGCCTCCAGACGCGACCAGTCCGCCTCCAGACGCGACCAGTCCGCCTCCAGACGCGACCAGTCCGCCTCCAGACGCGACCAGTCCGCCTCCAGACGCGACCAGTCCGCCTCCAGACGCGACCAGTCCGCCTCCAGACGCGACCAGTCCGCCTCCAGACGCGACCAGTCCGCCTCCAGACGCGACCAGTCCGCCTCCAGACGCGACCAGTCCGCCTCCAGACGCGACCAGTCCGCCTCCAGACGCGACCAGTCCGCCTCCAGACGCGACCAGTCCGCCTCCAGACGCGACCAGTCCGCCCGACCAGTCCGCCTCCAGACGCGACCAGTCCGCCTCCAGACGCGACCAGTCCGCCTCCAGACGCGACCAGTCCGCCTCCAGACGCGACCAGTCCGCCTCCAGACGCGACCAGTCCGCCTCTAGACGTGGCTAGTCATTCCTCCATGTACGGACATGACAATAACAGAGGAGACAGATCTGGGACCATGCTTTAAAGTCAAGAGAGAGAGAGAGGCCGTGTTTCACAGTGACTGAGTGTGTGTGACTGTGACTGAATGTGTGACTGTGAGCCTGTGTGTGTGACTGTGACTGAGTGTGACTGTGACAATGTGTGACTGTATGTGTGACTGTGAGCCTGTGTGTGGGACTAAGTGTGACTGTGTGTAACTGTGAGCCTGTGTGTGGGACTAAGTGTGACTGTGTGTGTGACTGTGTGTGTGTGTGACTGAGTGTGTGACTGTGAGCCTGTGTGTGGGACTAAGTGTGACTGTGTGTGTGACTGTGTGTGTGTGTGTGTGACTGAGTGTGTGACTGTGAGCCTGTGTGTGGGACTAAGTGTGACTGTGTGTGTGTGTGTGTGTGTGTGGGACTAAGTGTGACTGTGTGTGTGACTGTGTTACTTAGACAAACCCACCATGTTGTTGGCCATGTCTCTCAGCCTGCAGGGCAGTCTCTTGGTGTTATGGCTGTGTGTGTGTGTGTGTGTGTGTGTTACTTAGACAAACCCACCATGTTGTTGGCCATGTCTCTCAGCCTGCAGGGCAGTCTCTTGGTGTTATGGCTCATGGCCCTCCTCCTCATGTGTTTAGGAAGAGCTCCAAACACATGGGAGCTGCCCGTTGTCTTGGTGACGGCCGTCACCATGGCGTTCACCTCCGCTGCCCGGGCCTTGGCAAACGCCGAGGCTGAGGAGACACAGCGACACACGTCACAAAAGCTGTCTAGGAGTCAATGAGTCGGAGCATCAGACATGATTTACTCGTTCTAAATGCCATTTGAATTGTGTAATAATCTGTTGATTTGCAGCTGGTTCAACATTGACATGCAGAAGTGCTCAAGTTAAAGCCTGTATCAGTTTTAAAACCCATAAAGACATGAACATCCATTTAAAATACATTGACAACTGTATGCAGGAAGGTGTTCTTACCAGTGATGTGTTTGGGCAGGGCCTGCGGGTAGCCCCCCTGTCCTTCTCTCTGGTGGCCCCGGACCCAGCTCTCTCCCTGGGCGTGGCCTGAGTGAGAGGACCCCTGGCCCCTTGGATGTGGAGACGGATCACGGCCTCGACCTGTAGGGGTGTCTCCTCCGTTCCTCCAGTGTGAGCTGCCCTGGGAGGAATAGGTGACGTTGATCGGCTGGTTCTTCATCTTCTTGTCGCGCATCCTGTGCTTGGCTGTAGACATGTTTGATCTCTCTGCTGAAAATAAGCAATAACATGACTCATTGATAACAATGGTTTATGGTCCTGTCAAAAAAATGCCCCCTGGGACACGAGCAGGCTACTGGCTACTATTTAACAGCGAATTGCACAGTCACTGTTATTGTCAGTAAATCTTTGAAAGAGATGCCATTCAATCTCCCCTTCAGCAGAATAGCTAGCTAAATTAGCTACTTAGCAAGCTTGATACACATTGGACATCATGCGACTACTTTGCATGCCACCAACAGGCTACGCTAACGAGTTTATGACGTTATCCACTTCCATCACACCACAATGTATTTGTAAAAGTAACTGAAAATATATTCACTTTCAAATCCAGAATGGAGAAAAAGTTATATTTCAAAACCACGCTTGTACGCTCACATTTCTGTCTACAGGCTCTTCCGTATAAATATGACGTATATCCTGTTCCGGTTAAATTGTGTTCATGGGAAATGTAGTATATAGTAGATATTGTTTTAGTATTTTAAAAAAAAAAAATTATTTAACCTTTATTTATATAGTAGATATACTTGCTCACGTCAATAAAATATAGCGAAATTGGTAGAAAATAAATGGCACTTTTTTTAAATTTAGCGTCATTTCGTTTTTTTGGAAAGAATCAGTAGCCTGCCAATACTCACAACGATTGCAATAATATAAACTGTGGGTCTGTGAAACTGTAGGCCCGTCTAGTTGAGAGTTTACGGTAGTAGAGGCGCTGTACCAGCTGATCTGTCATTTCACAGTTCCACCGGGCTACAGAGCAGTTACTTCTGTTGTTCTCACTGAATACATTTTCTTGTTGTTGTCAAACTCTAATCATGTCTTCGATCATCAGGAAGATAATTAACACCAGTAAAGCGCCAGCAGCTATCGGGCCGTACAGGTAGGTGGTCTGTGCAGCTTTTAGCACACTGTTCATCTACACGTGTTGAACTACTTTTTATCAAATCAAATCAAATCGATCGCAATACACATATTTATCAGATGTTATTGTGGTTGTAGCGAAATGCTTTGTGTTCCCAGCTTCAACAGCGCAGTTGTATCTAACAGTGTAGGAACGCGATGTAAAATAATGGAATATAGAAATATTAGGACGAGCAATGTCGGAGTAAGGAGTATTTATGTGTGTGTATATATATACTAGGAATAGTATATTATTGTTTGCATTCATTCAGTAAGCAACTGTTTTGAACATTGTCCGTGTGTCTGCACAGGGTACAATGAATCATAAATGTATTGGCATTTATGTTCTGTCTGTGAAGGGACATTCTCGGTCTGTTACGGTAGGGGAGGTGTCACTCCTTTTACCCAATAATCGTGGGAGGTGGAGCTGTGGCGCTACTGTAAACTGGAGAGACAGCTTTTAGTTTTATTTCAGGTTAAAGTGCTTTTTAAACTGAAGGCATGTGACTGGCAGAGTTGGCACGGAGGGCATGTGTTGGAATGGAGTATTATGTCGACTGGCAGTGTCGCTGCGCACTCTACGTTCCCTTAAAAGTGTATTGTATTACACACTATATTATATTACATCACATTCAGAAATAAATAGTCCCCAGTATGGTTGCTCAGGTTTGGTTTTTTCCCCCAAAAAATATTTCACCTTTATTTAACCAGGTAGGCTAGTTGAGAACAAGTTCTCATTTACAACTGCGACCTGGCCAAGATAAATCAAAGCAGTTCGACAACATACAACAACACAGAGTTACACATGGAGTAAAACAACATACAGTCAATAATACAGTAGAACAATAAGTCTATATACAATGTGAGCAAATGAGGTGAGATAAGGGAGGTAAAGGCAATAAATAGGCCATGGTGGCAAAGTAAATACAATATAGCAATTAAACACTGGAATGGTAGAATATAGCATTATGGAATGTAGTTTAACCAGTAGGTGGCAGTAAAGTATCAATTTAGATTTCCTGGAAAGTCAAACTACAGTGTTAATTGTGTTCTGGATGGAAAAGACTGAGGAAATTATATGGTTTGCTTCATTTAGGTAGTAGTAGTAGTAGTAGTAGTAGTAGTAGTAGTAGTAGTAGTAGTATCTATAATATCTTGAATGTGACAGAGATAACATTTCACCTGCCCCATGTTGTTACATGTCTTATCAGCTGTCCAGTCCTGTGTTCATATTCGTTGTTCTGTCGGTCCAGCCAGGCGGTGGTGGTGGACAGGACCATGTACGTGTCAGGCCAGCTGGGGATGGACCCTGCCTCTGGTCAGCTGGTGGAAGGAGGGGTCCAGGCTCAGACCAAACAGGTGAGGTGAAGCTTAGAACCCCCTCTCCTCCTCCTCTTCCTCCTCTTCCTCAGTTACAACCACAAGACATAGAACAGGGATGTAGCAGATGGGGGGGGGGGGGGGGGGGGTCTGTGAAACTCACTCCTGGGTCAGATGCTTCAGGAGGTCGGTCATCAGTGGTGAGACTGGGCGAGATGCTTCAGGAGGTCGGTCATCAGTGGTGAGACTGGATGAGATGCTTCAGGAGGTCGGTCATCAGTGGTGAGACTGGGTGAGATGCTTCAGGAGGTCATCAGTGGTGAGACTGGGTGAGATGCTTCAGGAGGTCATCAGTGGTGAGACTGGGTGAGATGCTTCAGGAGGTTGTGTGTGTTTGCGAGGCAGATGTCCTGGGTTCGAGCCTCGGTATCAGCAGAATCAGGAGGAAGCGGTACTCAATAAGCGAGCAGAGCGACATCTTTTACACTCGTTCAATATCAAAGTTAATTGAAAATGTAGGAATAAGATTTACCCCTAAACAATCTCTTCTCTATCACGGGGCGGCAGCAGGTAGCCTAGTGATTAGACCGTTGGGCTAGTAACCGAAAGGTTGCTGGATCAAATCCCCGAGCTGACAAGGTAAAAATCAGTTGTTCTGCCGCTGAACAAGGCAGTTAACCCGCTGTTCCCCGGGCCCTGAACAAGGCAGTTAACCCGCTGTTCCCCGGGCCCTGAACAAGGCAGTTAACCCGCTGTTCCCCGGGCCCTGAACAAGGCAGTTAACCCACTGTTCCCCGGGCCCTGAACAAGGCAGTTAACCCACTGTTCCCCGGGCCCCGTGGATGGCGATTATAGCAGTTAAATGCGGAAGACACATTTCAGTTGAATGCAATTCCCTTTCCCTCTATTTCTATCCCATACAGGCTCTGGTGAACATGGGGGAGATCCTGAAAGAAGCAGGGTGTGGATATGACAGTGGTAAGTTTTATGTTATTTTGTAAAAACTAGTATCATGTTGTTTGTAAACTGTAAAACCATTAATTTCCAGATTTTTATTTTCCCACAGTCGTGAAAACCACGGTTCTTTTGGCTGACATGAATGACTTCGTCAGTGTAAATGATGTCTATAAAACATGTAAGTTTCTCTGTTGGGGTCCTTCTTGTTTAATTCTCTGAATATTCATGTTGTTGGGGTCCTTCTTGTTTAATTCTCTGAATATTCATGTTGTTGGGATCCTTCTTGTTGAATCCTCTGAATATTCATATTGTTGGGATCCTCCTTGTTTTGTTAAGCTGATATTTATTAGTCTTCTGTAGGTTCTGACACTTCACATAGTGTCCACAAGGTGTCACTGTTTCCCAAGAGACTGAGTATGGTATGGAAGGAAGGCGGATGATCATTTTTGTGTATGTGGCACTTCCCTTGAGTAGGTTTGAGCAATGCCATGACAGTGACTAGAGTTAAAAGTAGAGTTACCTACCATCATACAGATTCAGTCAGCATCTACAACTCACTAACCTGATTGGCAACGTAAGACGAGTCCCCTACAACTTGGACTGCATGTAGGCTAGGATGAGAGAAAGGCCTTTATTACTATAGTTACAACTGAATACTATGGGATACTGTCAGCATCACTCCCAGAGTACATACCTTGTTATTCTACCATTTTAATGGCAGTGAGGGCTAGGAGACCCCTGCTGAAGAGATGATGTGACAACTCTGCTTTAGACCCTCCTCCACTAGGGCCCCTACACCAGTAGACCCTCCTCCACTAGGGCCCCCTACACCAGTAGACCCTCCTCCACTAGGGCCCCTACACCAGTAGACCCTCCTCTGATAGGGCCCCTACACCAGTAGACCCTCCTCTGATAGGCCCCCTACACCAGTAGACCCTCCTCCACTAGGGCCCCTACACCAGTAGACCCTCCTCTGATAGGCCCCCTACACCAGTAGACCCTCCTCTGATAGGCCCCCTACACCAGTAGACCCTCCTCTGATAGGCCCCCTACACCAGTAGACCCTCCTCTGATAGGCCCCCTACACCAGTAGACCCTCCTCCACTAGGGCCCATACACCAGTAGACCCTCCTCTGATAGGCCCCCTACACCAGTAGACCCTCCTCTGATAGGGCCCCTACACCAGTAGACCCTCCTCCACTAGGGCCCCTACACCAGTAGACCCTCCTCTGATAGGCCCCCTACACCAGTAGACCCTCCTCTGATAGGGCCCCTACACCAGTAGACCCTCCTCTGATAGGGCCCCTACACCAGTAGACCCTCCTCTGATAGGCCCCCTACACCAGTAGACCCTCCTCTGATAGGCCCCCTACACCAGTAGACCCTCCTCTGATAGGCCCCCTACACCAGTAGACCCTCCTCTGATAGGCCCCCTACACCAGTAGACCCTCCTCTGATAGGCCCCCTACACCAGTAGACCCTCCTCTGATAGGCCCCCTACACCAATAGACCCTCCTCTGATAGGCCCCCTACACCAGTAGACCCTCCTCTGATAGGCCCCCTACACCAGTAGACCCTCCTCTGATAGGCCCCCTACACCAGTAGACCCTCCTCTGATAGGCCCCCTACACCAGTAGACCCTCCTCTGATAGGCCCCCTACACCAGTAGACCCTCCTCTGATAGGCCCCCTACACCAGTAGACCCTCCTCTGATAGGGCACCTACACCAGTAGACCCTCCTCTGATAGGCCCCCTACACCAGTAGACCCTCCTCTGATAGGCCCCCTACACCAGTAGACCCTCCTCTGATAGGCCCCCTACACCATTCTCTGTAGAGAGATCTAACTCTCCCTGTCATCTGTGTTTACTGTAGAGAGGTCTAACTCTCCTGTCATCTGTGTTTACTGTAGAGAGATCTAACTCTCCTATCATCTGTGTTTACTGTAGAGAGGTCTAACTCTCCCTATCATCTGTGTTTACTGTAGAGAGGTCTAACTCTCCTATCATCTGTGTTTACCGTAGAGAGGTCTAACTCTCCCTATCATCTGTGTTTACCGTAGAGAGGTCTAACTCTCCCTATCATCTGTGTTTACTGTAGAGAGGTCTAACTCTCCCTATCATCTGTGTTTACTGTAGAGAGATCTAACTCTCCTATCATCTGTGTTTACTGTAGAGAGGTCTAACTCTCCTATCATCTGTGTTTACTGTAGAGAGGTCTGACTCTCCTATCATCTGTGTTTACCGTAGAGAGGTCTAACTCTCCTATCATCTGTGTTTACTGTAGAGAGGTCTAACTCTCCTATCATCTGTGTTTACCGTAGAGAGGTCTAACTCTCCCTACCATCTGTGTTTACTGTAGAGAGGTCTAACTCTCCTATCCATCTGTGTTTACTGTAGCCATATTGTCTGTACTGCATGTAGATGATGTGTAAATGACTCTGTCTATATTCTGTCTGTATATATTGCCTATTTCTGGCAGCACCACTTCACCAAGTCATTCCAGGTACAGGGCCTTCAGACAGTATTCAGTCCACATCCCTTGACTTTTTCCACATTGTGTTGTTTTACAGCCTAATTTTAAGATGGATTACATTTCATTCTGTCACTGGCCTACACACAACACCCCATAATGTGAAATTGGAATTATCTTATTTGAAATTTTTACAAATGAATTCAAAATGGAAAAAACGAAAATGTTTTGAGCCAATAAGTATCAACTCTCTGTATGCTTGTAATCGTTAAGGACTGGGGAGTTTTTCAGCATCACGAAATAAACAGAATGGAGCGAAGCACAGAACAACATCCTGGAGGAGATCCTGGATCAGTCTGCTTTCCACCAGACACTGAGACATGAAGCACAGAACAACATCCTGGAGGAGCACCTGGATCAGTCTGCTTTCCACCAGACACTGGGACATGAAGCACAGAACAACATCCTAGAATAAGACCTGGTTCAGTCTGCTTTCCACCAGACACTGGGACATGAAGCACAGAACAACATCCTGGAGGAGCACCTGGATCAGTCTGCTTTCCACCAGACACTGGGACATGAAGCACAGAACAACATCCTAGAATAAGACCTGGATCAGTCTGCTTTCCACCAGACACTGGGAGATGAATTCACCTTTCAGCAGGACAATAACCTAAAACACAAGGCCAAATCTACACTGGAGTTACTTACCAAGAAGACAGGGAATGTTCCTGAGTGGCCGAGTTACAGTTTTGACTTAAATCTGCTTGAAAATCTATGGTAAGACCTGAAAATGGCTGTCTAGCAATGATCAACAACCAATTTGACAGAGCTTGAATCATTCTGAAAAGAATAATGGTTAAATATTGTACAATCCAGGTGTGTAAAGCTCTTAGATTTACCCAGAAAGACTCACAGCTGTAATCGCTACCAAAGGTGATTCTAACATGTATTGACTCGGGGTATCTAATCAAGATATATTTCTCATACGTTTTTGCAAATATTTACATTTGTCTTCCACTTTGATGTTAGAGTATTTTGTGTAGATCGTTGACAAAATAAAAATTTAAATCCATTTTAATCCCACTTTTGTAACACGACAAAATGTGGGAAAAAGTCCAGAGGTGTGAATACTTTCTGAAGGACACTAAATATACTTGGTCAATAAAAGGTCATTCTGATTGTGATTCTAACACACTAAGACCCCCCCTCCCCCCCTCCCATAATGCACCTCACATTTCACACAACATCTCTGTTCTATATAAAGATCATTATACTGGATGTCCTGGGTAAACTGAATGCTGAGTTTCCATTACCCAGGTCCAACCAGGCGTTTAATTAAGTCTCGTTCCAGATGTACAGTATGTAACCGTGTTCCTGTCCTCTTTAGTCTTCAGCAGTAGCTTCCCAGCGAGGGCTGCCTACCAGGTCGCTGCTCTGCCCAGGGTGAGGATCTGACTGGTTTATCTCAGTACACTGTTTCTATGGCAATACAGAACCTAACCATGTCATGTTACTGACAACAAAGCTGAGAAGTACCTGAATAATATTTTTGTGTCTCTGTGTGACTCTCTCTCTCTGACTCTCTCTCTGACTCTCTCTCTGACTCACTCTTTGTGACTCTCTCTCTCTGACTCTCTCTCTCTGACTCTGTGACTCTCTTTCTGTCTGTGACTCTCTCTCTGTGTGACTCTCTCTGTGTGACTCTCTCTCTCTCTCTGACTCTCTCTCTGTGACTCACTCTCTCTCTGTGACTCTCTCTCACTGACTCTCTCTCTCTGTGACTCTATCTGACTCTCTCTGTGACTCTGTCTGTGACTCTCTCTCTCTCTGTCTGTGACTCTCTCTGTGACTCTCTCTCTCTGTGTGACTCTCTCTCTCTGTGTGACTCTCTCTCTCTGTGTGACTCTCTCTCTCTCTGACTCTCTCTCTGTGACTCACTCTCTCTCTGTGACTCTCTCTCACTGACTCTCTCTCTCTCTCTCTGTGACTCTATCTGACTCTCTCTGTGACTCTGTCTGTGACTCTCTGTCTGTGACTCTCTCTCTCTCTGTGACACTCTCTCTCTGACTCTCTCACTCTCACACTCTCACTCTCTCTCTCTCTCTCAGGGTGGGCTTGTAGAGATTGAAGCTGTGGCTGTCCTGGGCCCTCTGACTGAGGTCTCTTGATGTTAACCTACACGTCAGCGACAGAACAGGAAAATCAACAACTCCCATGAACCATAAAATGACGTGCCATCGTATAGAGAATCATTTCCATTGGTTAATACCGGTCCAATAAAACATCACTTCCTGGTTTTACTTGATGGTTTAAAAATAGAGTCAAAAACAAATGAATAGAATGAATGTAGCTCTTTTCCACATGATTAAAGCGCTGAGTGAGTTTATTGGTCAATACATCTGTGACATTCTGTAGCAGGTTCTACAGCATCATTCCTATTGGCTGCTGAGGTGTGACCTACGCGATGAGGTAATGGTCCAGGTACTTCCTGACTGAATGTTCCTGCCTGACAACGGTTGCTCACCATGTCATCAACTGTGCAGTCAGGCATCAGATGACTATAGATGATGTGGTCAGCTGATACCTTAACTACCTATCCAGGTATTATATGATGTGGTTAGCTGATACCTTAACTACCTATCCAGGTATTAACTACCTATCCAGGTATTATATGATGTGGTTAGCTGATACCTTAACTACCTATCCAGGTATTATATGATGTGGTTAGCTGATACCTTAACTACCTATCCAGGTATTATATGATGTGGTTAGCTGATACCTTAACTACCTATCCAGGTATTAACTACCTATCCAGGTATCAGATGATGTGGTTAGCTGATACCTTAACTACCTATCCAGGTATTAACTACCTATCCAGGTATCAGATGATATGTTAACTACCTATCCAGGTATTTGTAGATCTGGTGTGTCAGCAGCGTAGTCCGGCAGGAATCCAACCTGTGTGCTGCCATGGCATTATAGCCTGATACCCCTCTCTCTCCAGCTCCAAACCAAACCCTTCCTCTCTCTCCAGCTCCAAACCAAACCCTTCCCCTCTCTCTCTCTCTCTCTCCAGCTCCAAACCAAACCCAGTCTAGGTATTAGTAAACAAAGCTTTATTTTGACTGTACAGACAGTTAGTGCAGAATACACAAAGCTCTTATCAGAACGAATATATTACAGAAGAACAGCGACCACTGTTTCAGGGTCTGGAAAAGAAAATAAACTTTTTAATCCTATTGCCCAACACACAGTCACACACCTAGTAAAAAAATCAGTCTCTCTACAATGGCATGCAGAGCCATTCAGTTCAGCGGAGAGGTTTACAGACTGAACCCTTGAGGAAATGCCAGCTAGGTATTAAGAGTCTTCAAAGTCGTTGTTCAGGATGAACCAGACTCCTGTGGCTGTCTATCTACTACCAGGACCATTGAAGAATCTTTATTGTTTTGCATCTCAGCCAGAGGTGGTTGTAGAGGAGCTGCAGTGTGTCTATGCATTGGCTCAGTAGTATGCCTGTGTATGAAGGTAACAGATTATTCCCAGGTGAAGAAGAGGACAGGTAAAAGTGGAAACCTACAAAGTGACAGCTCTTGTAACTCCATGTTATGATAAATAACAAAAAAAAAGGTAGAAATCAAAGTTTAAATAACTTATTTTTTAACCGTTGAGCGTTTTTCACTCTGAATGGTTCATTTACCATCTACGACATTAGATTTGGTACATCATGTCCTGCTGCATCGATCAGGACTCGTCCTCAAACAGACAGACTCATCATGATTCTATATATAGTGACGTTTTGAAACAAACAAGGTGAGAAAGAGGAGAACAAACAGACTGAGTTGACAAAACATTAAGAACACCTGTTCTCTTTCCATGACAGACTGACCAGGTGAATCCAGGTGAAAGCTATGATCCCTTATTGATGTTCCACCTGTTAAATCCACTTCAAATCAGGGTAGATGAGGGGGAGGAGACGAGTTAAAGGAGGATTTTTAAGCTTTTAGACAGTTGAGACATGGATTGTGTGTGTGTGGCTTTAAGTGCCTTTTGAACGGGGTATGGTAGTCGGTGCCAGGCGCACCGGTTTGTGTCAAGAACTGCAACGCTGCTGGGTTTTTCCACGCTCAACAGTTTCCCGTGTGAATCAAGAATGTTCCACCACCCAAAGGACATCCAGCCAACTGGACACAACTGTGGGGAAGCATTGGAGTCAACATGGACAAGCATCCCTGTGGAACGCTTTCAACACCTGGTAGAGTCCCTGATGAATTGAGTCTGTTCTGAGGGGAAAAATGGATACAACTCAATGTTAGGAAGGTGTTCTTAATGTTTTGTCCACTCAGTGTAAAGTCTCTCCTCAACATTACACTGTACACTCCAGGTCTACCATTAACCGCTTAGTATTACAGATCTACCTGTTAAATAACCGTATTGAAGTAATCATTCATTCATGAATGACTTCCACATTAGCAGGGTTCAGTCTAGTCCAGAAGAACAGTTGTTAGATTGTTTGGCTCGTCTTCCTCTTTCAGAGCAGCTAGTAAAAAAGTAAAGTAGTAATTTATTATGGAACGTTCTCCCGCCGAGAAGCTGTTCAACACAACGTCGACTCCGTATTGACAACCTTAAAGTGACAGTGTAGTCTGACTGCGTCTGAACCTCAACTTCACAGTTGTTGCTAATGTAGAGCATCGTTTGGCTTCACCACAGCCGTCTGTTAGAGAGAGTCAGGTGTCAGCTGGAAGCCCAGGTGGCTCCGGGTAATTAGGAGTCAGAGAGTTCAGCTGGAAGCCCAGGTGGCTCCAGGTAATTAGGAGTCAGAGAGTTCAGTTGGAAGCCCAGGTGGCTCCAGGTAATTGGGAGTCAGTGTTCAGTTGGAAGCCCAGGTGGCTCCAGGTTATTGGGAGTCAGAGAGTTCAGCTGGAAGCCCAGGTGGCTCCAGGTAATTAGGAGTCAGAGAGTTCAGCTGGAAGCCCAGGTGGCTCCAGGTAATTAGGAGTCAGAGAGTTCAGTTGGAAGCCCAGGTGGCTCCAGGTAATTGGGAGTAAACGTTCAGGTGGAAGCCCAGGTGGCTCCAGGTTATTAGGAGTCAGAGAGTTCGGTTGGAAGCCCAGGTGGCACCAGGTAATTGGGAGTCAGAGAGTTCGGTTGGAAGCCCAGGTGGCTCCAGGTAATTGGGAGTCAGAGAGTTCGGTTGGAAGCCCAGGTGGCTCCAGGTTATTGGGAGTCAGAGATTTCGGTTGGAAGCCCAGGTGGCTCCAGGTTATTGGGAGTCAGAGAGTTCGGTTGGAAGCCCAGGTGGCTCCAGGTAATTGGGAGTCAGAGAGTTCGGTTGGAAGCCCAGGTGGCTCCAGGTTATTGGGAGTCAGAGAGTTCGGTTGGAAGCCCAGGTGGCTCCAGGTTATTGGGAGTCAGAGAGTTCGGTTGGAAGCCCAGGTGGCTCCAGGTTGTTGGGAGTAAACGTTCAGGTTGGAAGCCCAGGTGGCTCCAGGTAATTGGGAGTCAGAGAGTTCGGTTGGAAGCCCAGGTGGCTCCAGGTAATTGGGAGTCAGAGAGTTCGGCTGGAAGCCCAGGTGGCTCCAGGTAATTGGGAGTCAGAGAGTTCGGTTGGAAGCCCAGGTGGCTCCAGGTTATTAGGAGTCAGAGAGTTCAGTTGGAAGCCCAGGTGGCTCCAGGTAATTGGGAGTCAGAGAGTTCGGTTGGAAGCCCAGGTGGCTCCAGGTTGTTGGGAGTAAACGTTCAGCTGGAAGCCCAGGTGGCTCCAGGTAATTGGGAGTCAGAGAGTTCGGTTGGAAGCCCAGGTGGCTCCAGGTTATTGGGAGTCAGAGAGTTCGGTTGGAAGCCCAGGTGGCTCCAGGTTACATGGTAGTTACTGCCAATAGAGGAAGAAAAGGTGATCCATCCATATTTCCAGGATGGGAAGGCACTTTGGTGACAAGACTTAGGCTACGTCTGAAATTACACCCTATCCCCTAAAAATCAGGGAATTAGGTGCCATTTTGGACACACCCTGGACAGTAATATGTATTGAACTGGTCTATCATCGTTGTGGCAGATGAGTGTGTGTGTTTTCCAGTAGCCTTTTTAACTTCATGGTCTTTGGGTTGTGCATCCTGTCTAACAGATCTTCTCTGGAATGTTAAAAACTGAGGTTTTATCCAAGGAGCTTGTGTTTCCCTGGCCACTGAAAGACAAGAACAAAAAAAAAAGTATTTTAGTTACATATGCTTGTATATTGAGTAACATAAGTACATTTATTCAATAACCAGGTTAATTAGATTCCTTGATCATAGACGTTAAGCTTGTATGCCCCCTAATATATACACACACACATCATCAAGTCCTTGAAATTGGGGAAATTCAAAAATAATTGATATTCAATGAAAAGATCCACATAATGTTGTTTTACATTGAATTTGCTTCGTGGCATGCCACCATCTGTGAGAATAGATTCATGTTTTTAATGTCTGTTCTGTCTGAGGGAGAGGGGGTCTTACCAGCAGCCTCCTCGGTTTGACCTCTCTTCTTAGTTCAGTTTCTTGTCTTTCTCTGCTTCCTGTGCCACTCCTGCCAACACCAAGGCCGCTGCTTCCTGTGCCACCTCAGACACAACCACCGGAACACCTGGGAAAAACAACACACACACCAGGAAATCAACGCCCGGCTAGTCGTGTGTGTGTGTGAAGTTAATGTGTGACATTCCAACATGACTGGTCTTCGGTGTCATTGAACTATTAACATAGAACAACAAAGACGTAGCAGAGAGCCTAGAGTCAAACCTCTCTCTGTTACCAGAACATATTGGTGAATATTAACAGTGAAGGCTGACAAAGCAGAGAGCCTAGAGTTAAACCTCTCTCTGTCACCAGAACATCTTGTTCAGCAGAACCAGCTTGGTGAATAGCCTGGTTATAAGGTGTGGGTCCAACCATGCAAACAGCATGCACCACAGAGAGACAGAGAGAGAGAGTTATGCAAGGGGTGGGTCTCTCTCTCTCGCTCTTTCTCTCTCTGGCTGAAAAGGACAGTTTGTTCTTTCTGTGTTTGTAGAGTAGAGTAGAGTAGAGTAGAGTAGAGTAGAGTAGAGTAGAGTAGAGTAGAGTAGAGTAGAGTAGAGTAGAGTAGAGTAGAGTAGAGTGCGGGCGGGCAGGCAGGCAGTGGATATAAGGTAACAGATACAGTACCAGTGGATATCCTGGTAATGGATATAAGGTAACAGATACAGTACCAGTGGATATCCTGGTAATGGATATAAGGTAACAGATACAGTACCAGTGGATATCCTGGTAGTGGATATAAGGTAACAGATACAGTACCAGTGGATATCCTGGTAGTGGATATAAGATAACAGTACCAGTGGATATCCTGGTAGTGGATATAAGATAACAGTACCAGTGGATATCCTGGTAGTGGATATAAGATAACAGAACTTTGGGCTCATCACATTTTCCTGGGCAGCACTAGATAGACGGGTTACCTATAGCTAAACACTGTAGCTAAACACTGTAGCTAAACATAGCCCTGAAACAGCATGGCTTTCCTCTGTGACTCAGGGGAAATCTCCCCATCTCAGACAGGCATGCTGGACTTGTCTTCACCCTCATTTAAACACAGAATAGATTTCACTATCTGCTCTACTAAAAGAAAGAGGGCTGATTCATGCTACAACTGTGATTATGAACATTTTATTGTGAAGATTATATTGTGATTGTGAAGATTCTATTGTGATTGTGAAGATTCTATTGTGAAGATTCTATTGTGAAGATTCTATTGTGATTGTGAAGATTCTACTGTGATTGTGAAGATTCTACTGTGATTGTGAAAATTCTACTGTGATTGTGAAGATTCTATTGTGAAGATTCTACTGTGATTATGAAGATTCTACTGTGATTGTGAAGATTCTACTGTGATTGTGAAGATTCTACTGTGATTGTGAAGATTCTACTGTGACTGTAGAGATTTTATGGTGAGGGTCTGACATGCTTTGGCCAGAACAGCGAGGGAATAACCTCATCTCAACTATTCCATGACAAGGGGCCATAAATAAACCTAAATGATCTATACATGAAGGCTACTACAAGTCACTAGACTGACTCCATTCTGCTCTGCTCTCGTCAAAATGTACAGTTCACTAGACAAACATTTGCATCAGAACTGAGGAGTGGGGACAGAGGACATTAACATGGTTTATGTAATCCCAGGCAACAGTGCAGAAGTCTTATCTGGGTAATTCACAGAGCACAATGAGAGAGGGGGGAGAGAGAGAGAGAAAGAGAGAGAGAGGGGGGAGAGAAAGAGAGAGAGAGAGGGGAGAGAAAGAGAGAGAGGGTGTCTCAGACTGCCTGACTGGGGCTATTGTGTTGGTCAGGGCCTCAGGAAGAAGTGGCACACTAGAACAGCTTTTAGTCCTTCTGTAGAGACTACTGCGTCACGTCTGTAGAGACTACTGCATCATGTCTGTAGAGACTACTGCGTCACGTCTGTAGAGACTACTGCATCATGTCTGTAGAGACTACTGCATCATGTCTTACAGAGACTACTGCATCACGTCTGTAGAGACTACTGCGTCACGTCTGTAGAGACTACTGCATCATGTCTGTAGAGACTACTGCGTCATGTCTGTAGAGACTACTGCGTCATGTCTGTAGAGACTACTGCATCATGTCTGTAGAGACTACTGCGTCACGTCTGTAGAGACTACTGCATCATGTCTGTAGCGCGTCATGTCTGTAGAGACTACTGCATCATGTCTGTAGAGACTACTGCATCATGTCTGTAGAGACTACTGCATCATGTCTGTAGAGACTACTGCATCATGTCTGTAGAGACTACTGCAGTCAGTGACGGAGTCGGATACCTCCCCCTAGTCGGTGACGGTGTCGGATACCTCCCCCTAGTCGGTGTCGGATACTTCCCCCTAGTCGGTGTCGGATACCTCCCCCTAGTCGGTGTCGGATACCTCTCCCTAGTCGGTGACGGATACCTCCCCCTAGTCGGTGACGGTGTCTGACACCTCCCCCTAGTCGGTGACGGTGTCGGATACCTCCCCCTAGTCGGTGACGGATACCTCCCCCTAGTCGGTGACGGAGTCGGATACCTCCCCCTAGTCGGTGACGGTGTCTGATACCTCCCCCTAGTCGGTGTCGGATACCTCCCCCTAGTCGGTGACGGATACCTCCCCCTAGTCGGTGACGGAGTCGGATACCTCACCCTAGTCGGTGTCGGATACCTCCCCCTAGTCGGTGACGGTGTCGGATACCTCCCCCTAGTTGGTGACGGTGTCTGATACCTCCCCCTAGTCGGTGACGGTGTCTGATACTTCCCCCTAGTCGGTGACGGTGACGGATACCTCCCCCTAGTCGGTGTCGGATACCTCCCCCTAGTCGGTGACGGTGTCGGATACCTCCCCCTACTCGGTGACGGTGTCGGATACCTCCCCCTAGTCGGTGACGGTGTCTGATACCTCCCCCTAGTCGGTGACGGTGTCGGATACCTCCCGCTAGTCGGTGACGGTGTCGGATACCTCCCGCTAGTCGGTGTCTGATACCTCCCCCTAGTCGATGACGGTGTCTGATACCCCCCTAGTCGGTGACGGTGTCGGATAACTCCCCCTAGTCGGTGTCTGATACCTCCCCCTAGTCGGTGACGGGGTCTGATACTCCTCCTAGTCGGTGATGGTGTCGGATACCTCCCCCTAGTCGGTGACGGTGTCGGATACCTCCCCCTAGCCGGTGATGGAGTCGGATACCTCCCCCTAGTCGGTGACGGTGTCTGATACCTCCCCCTAGTCGGTGACGGATACCTCCCCCTAGTCGGTGACAGATACCTCCCCCTAGTCGGTGACGAATACCTCCCCCTAGTCGGTGTGGGATACCTCCCCCTAGTCGGTGACGGATACCTCCCCCTAGTCGGTGACGGATACCTCCCCCTAGTCGGTGACGGATACCTCCCCCTAGTCGGTGACGGAGTCGGATACCTCCCCCTAGTCGGTGACGGTGTCTGATACCTCCCCCTAGTCGGTGACGGAGTCGGATACCTCCCCCTAGTCGGTGACGGATACCTCCCCCTAGTCGGTGTCGGATACCTCCCCCTAGTCGGTGACGGTGTCGGATACCTCCCCCTAGTCGGTGACAGTGTCGGTTACCTCCCCCTAGTCGGTGACGGTGTCTGATACCTCCCCCTAGTCGGTGACGGATACCTCCCCCTAGTCGGTGACGGATACCTCCCCCTAGTCGGTGTCGGATACCTCCCCCTAGCCGGTGACGGAGTCGGATACCTCCCCCAGCCGGTGACGGAGTCGGATACCTCCCCCTAGTCGGTGACGGAGTCGGATACCTCCCCCTAGTCGGTGACGGAGTCGGATACCTCCCCCTAGTCGGTGACGGAGTCGGATACCTCCCCCTAGTCGGTGTCGGATACCTCCCCCTAGCCGGTGACGGAGTTGGATACCTCCCCCTAGTCGGTGTCGGATACCTCCCCCTAGCCGGTGACGTTGTCGGATACCTCCCTCTAGCCGGTGACGGTGTCGGATACCTCCCCCTAGTCGGTGACGGATACCTCCCCCTAGTCGGTGACGGAGTCGGATACCTCCCCCTAGTCGGTGTCGGATACCTCCCCCTAGTCGGTGACGGTGTCGGATACCTCCCCCTAGTCGGTGACGGTGTCTGATACCTCCCCCTAGTCGGTGACGGATACCTCCCCCTAGTCGGTGACGAATACCTCCCCCTAGTCGGTGTCGGATACCTCCCCCTAGTCGGTGACGGATACCTCCCCCTAGTCGGTGACGGATACCTCCCCCTAGTCGGTGACGGATACCTCCCCCTAGTCGGTGACGGTGTCTGATCCCTCCCCCTAGTCGGTGACGGAGTCGGATACCTCCCCCTAGTCGGTGACGGATACCTCCCCCTAGTCGGTGACGGTGTCGGATACCTCCCCCTAGTCGGTGACGGTGTCTGATACCTCCCCCTAGTCGGTGACGGTGTCTGATACCTCCCCCTAGTCGGTGACGGATACCTCCCCCTAGTCGGTGTCTGATACCTCCCCCTAGCCGGTGACGGAGTCGGATACCTCCCCCAGCCGGTGACGGAGTCGGATACCTCCCCCTAGTCGGTGACGGTGTCGGATACCTCCCCCTAGCCGGTGACGGTGTCGGATACCTCCCCCTAGTCGGTGACGGTGTCGGATACCTCCCCCTAGTCGGTGACGGATACCTCCCCCTAGTCGGTGTCGGATACCTCCCCCTAGCCGGTGACGGTGTCGGATACCTCCCCCTAGTCGGTGACGGTGTCGGATACCTCCCCCTAGTCGGTGACGGATACCTCCCCCTAGTCGGTGACGGATATTTCCCCCTAGCCGGTGACGGAGTCGGATACCTCCCCCTAGTCGGTGACGGTGACGGATACCTCCCCCTAGTCGGTGACGGATACCTCCACCTAGTCGGTGACGGATACCTCCCCCTAGTCGGTGACGGTGTCTGATACCTCTTGGTAACCAGTCAGGTAATGAGGCTATGGAGACCTTGGGGGGGTATGCTACGTTTGTTAGAATACCTTTTACCTATTTATAGACTCCACCGTACAACAGTCTTTAAACAACTCTGTGGGTGAGTAAATATACGCTGGTCTGTTAGTCAGTTGGTCTTCCATCTCTCAGCTTGTCTGCTCACGCTCACCGTCTCTCCCCACATCTCGCCGTCTCTCCCCACATCTCACCGTCGCTCGCCGTCTCTCCCCACATCTCACCGTCGCTCGCCGTCTCTCCCCACATCTCACCGTCTCTCCCCACATCTCACCGTCTCTCCCCACATCTCGCCGTCTCTCCCCACATCTCGCCGTCTCTCCCCACATCTCGCCGTCTCTCCCCACATCTCGCCGTCTCTCCCCACATCTCGCCGTCTCTCCCCACATCTCGCCGTCTCTCCCCACATCTCGCCGTCTCTCCCCACATCTCGCCGTCTCTCCCCACATCTCACCGTCTCTCCCCACATCTCACCGTCTCTCCCCACATCTCGCCGTCTCTCCCCACATCTCACCGTCTCTCCCCACATCTCACCGTCTCTCCCCACATCTCACCGTCTCTCCCCACATCTCACCGTCTCTCCCCACATCTCACTGTCTCTCCCCACATCTCACGCTCGCCGTCTCTCCCCACATTTCACGCATGTTTGCAGAGATGTCTTCCCAGCTATTTGTGCCTGTGGCAGGGGAGGACCAACCATATTCCAGATAAGCCGGATCTGGCAGGTTACAACATAGACTTTGACTGACACACCTTATTTACAAATCAGGAGAGACGGGTGTTTTAGGTTAACATATCAATTTAGTGAATCTATGAGCTGGAAGAACAATCATAATCTCCCTGGGGTGAATCAGGACAATAAATGGCAGCCATTGCTCTGTGGAATTTAATTATCCCTCAGCACAATCAGTTTGGAATGTGTTACTGAGGTGAAATGTGACTATTTGTGAACCTGGTAAATACAATTATATTAAGACAAGGTTAACATCTTGATGAGGTTTTATGACGGTTTAAATATGTAGAGTGATCGTGTCAGTGAGGATGAAGCGGTAAAGGAGTACATACCATCAATCTCTAGGATTGAGATAGCAGGAGTAGGCAGGGCCACGGGAGCAAGGGAGGCTGGTGTTAGCTCTGGGGCAGGGGCGGCTGGTGTTAGCTCTGGGGCAGGGGCGGCTGGTGTTAGCTCTGGGGCAGGGGCTGGGGCGTCTGAGGTAGCAGGAGTAGGCAGGGCCACAGGAGCAGGGGCGGCTGGTGTTAGCTCTGGGGCAGGGGCGGCTGGTGTTAGCTCTGGGGCAGGGCCGGCTGGTGTTAGCTCTGGGGCAGGGGCTGGGGCGTCTGAGGTAGCAGGAGCAGGGGCGGCTGGTGTTAGCTCTGGGGCAGGGGCGGCTGGTGTTAGCTCTGGGGCGGCTGGAGCTGCCACCTCACCTGGGGCCTCTACTGGTCCTGGGGCCTCCACTGGTCCTGGGGCCTCCACTGGCTCATTGGCAATGGCTGCTACAGGGGCCTCCACAGCCACAGGGGTGATTATTGGCTCTGCTGCAGGCTCAGCAGCAACAACAAGGTCAGTTATGGGGCCACTGGGTGCAGGGGCCTCCACAGCAGGGGCCCCCACTGGGACAGCGGCCACAGGCTCAGCAGCAGGGGTTACTGGCTCAGGGACAGCGGCCACAGGGGCTGGGGCTTCTTTGGTCTCCTCTTTTGGGGCTGGAGCTGGGGTCTCCTCTTTTGGGGCTGGAGCTGGGGTCTCCTCTGTTGGGGCTGGAGCTGGGGTCTCCTCTGTTGGGGCTGGAGCTGGGGTCTCCTCTGTTGGGGCTGGAGCCTCCTCTGTTGGGGCTGGGGCTGGAGCTGGGGTCTCCTCTGTTGGGGCTGGAGCTGGGGTCTCCTCAATGGGGGCAGCTACCTCGACTGGGGAAACAACTTCAATGGGGGCAGCTACCTCGACTGGGACAGCAGCTTCCACAGGTGCAGCTTCCTCGACCAGGGTAGCCACCTCCACTGCAGCTCCAGTTTCAACAACAGGGGCCTCCTCAGACACCACTGTCTTAGCAGGAGCCTCTGCCAGAGGAGCGGACTCAACCACGACGGCCTCAACAGGGATCGCCACCTCCACTGGGGCCACAGCCTCTACTAAAACCACAGCCTCTGAAAGGACCTCTGCTTCCACGGCTGCAGCCTCAGCAGGGACTTCAGGTGGAACCTCTGGCTCAGCTGCAGCCAACATCACCAGGACCTGGTCCTCCTCCCATCCAGACCCCATGGTCTCCAGGGCCTCGGAGGCCATGATGACAGGTTCCTCAGAGTCATCAGTCAGGGCACTCTGGACAGGAAGTTGCATCTGGTCAGCGATGGTCTCTGTTTCCTCCGAGATGTGTCCATTCTTGACAACTGGAATAAAAAAAATGTAAAAACACAGAAAGACATGAGGTTCATGAGAGAAAATGTATTTCCAGGTTTAACCTGACATCTGAAACCAGATCCAACTGTAACATTCCTGATAAACCATCATTGCACGGCAAAACGTTTCTCACATTGAATTCCAAACATTGGTTAAATCAGTTGAACTAACGAAGGATCTGATAAGCTTGAATGCCTGAAATTCAAGCAGTTATGACTGATCAGCATTGACCTTGGTGTGTCTGTGTTGTCATGAACCGATCTAGTTGTGTTGTAGTTAACCATCTTCAGACATATTCAGCACTCTGCCACAGTAACACCTAAAACATTCAGTAGTAACTCCTGCTAACCCAATCCATGATCTACTGCCACAGTAACACCTAAAACATTCAGTAGTAACTCCTGCTAACCCAATCCATGATCTACTGCCACGGTAACACCTAAAACATTCAGTAGTAACTCCTGCTAACCCAATCCATGATCTACTGCCACAGTAACACCTAAAACATTCAGTAGTAACTCCTGGTAACCCAATCCATGATCTACTGCCACGGTAACACCTAAAACATTCAGTAGTACCTCCTGCTAACCCAATCCATGATCTACTGCCACAGTAACACCTAAAACATTCAGTAGTAACTCCTGCTAACCCAATGCATGATCTACTGCCACAGTAACACCTAAAACATTCAGTAGTAACTCCTGCTAACCCAATCCATGATCTACTGCCACAGTAACACCTACAACATTCAGTAGTAACTCCTGGTAACCCAATCCATGATCTACTGCCACAGTAACACCTAAAACATTCAGTAGTAACTCCTGCTAACCCAATCCATGATCTACTGCCACAGTAACACCTAAAACATTCAGTAGTAACTCCTGCTAACCCAATCCATGATCTACTGCCACAGTAACGCCTAAAACATTCAGTAGTAACTCCTGGTAACCCAATCCATGATCTACTGCCACAGTAACACCTAAAACATTCAGTAGTAACTCCTGGTAACCCAATCCATGATCTACTGCCACAGTAACACCTAAAACATTCAGTAGTAACTCCTGGTAACCCAATCCATGATCTACTGCCACAGTAACACCTAAAACATTCAGTAGTAACTCCTGGTAACCCAATCCATGATCTACTGCCACAGTAACACCTAAAACATTCAGTAGTAACTCCTGCTAACCCAATCCATGATCTACTGCCACAGTAACACCTAAAACATTCAGTAGTAACTCCTGGTAACCCAATCCATGATCTACTGCCACAGTAACACCTACAACATTCAGTAGTAACTCCTGGTAACCCAATCCATGATCTACTGCCACAGTAACACCTAAAACATTCCATAGTAACTCCTGGTAACCCAATCCATGATCTACTGCCACAGTAACACCTAAAACATTCAGTAGTAACTCCTGGTAACCCAATCCATGATCTACTGCCACAGTAACACCTAAAACATTCAGTAGTAACTCCTGGTAACCCAATCCATGATCTACTGCCACAGTAACACCTAAAACATTCAGTAGTAACTCCTGCTAACCCAATCCATGATCTACTGCCACAGTAACACCTAAAACATTCAGTAGTAACTCCTGGTAACCCAATCCATGATCTACTGCCACAGTAACACCTAAAACATTCAGTAGTAACTCCTGCTAACCCAATCCATGATCTACTGCCACAGTAACACCTAAAACATTCAGTAGTAACTCCTGCTAACCCAATCCATGATCTACTGCCACAGTAACACCTAACACATTCAGTAGTAACTCCTGGTAACCCAATCCATGATCTACTGCCACAGTAACACCTAAAACATTCAGTAGTAACTCCTGCTAACCCAATCCATGATCTACTGCCACAGTAACACCTAAAACATTCAGTAGTAACTCCTGCTAACCCAATCCATGATCTACTGCCACAGTAACACCTAAAACATTCAGTAGTAACTCCTGGTAACCCAATCCATGATCTACTGCCACAGTAACACCTACAACATTCCATAGTAACTCCTGGTAACCCAATCCGGATTTAGATGTAACGGATTTAGATGTGACGGATTTAGATGTAACAGATTATTTAGATGTAATAGATTTAGATGTGACGGATTTCGATGTGACGGATTTAGATGTAATAGATTTAGATGTGACGGATTTAGATGTAATAGATTTAGATGTAACGGATTTAGATGTAACGGATTTAGATGTAACGGATTTAGATGAAACGGATTTAGATGTAATTAATCCACAGAACATAGAATAATGATGAGCTGTTCACTGTTGGTGTCGCTGCAGCAGCAGATGCCAAAATTCAGAAAGGTAAAAATGTACCATTTGCTGTCAAAGTCGACACTTCCTCTTCAGGGTAGCCGTCATGTTAAAATCAACCATTATGTTGTCAAGTGTGGAGCCATTTTCCCCCTTTGTATTCAAATGCTTTGGTTGTTGGGACCATCCTGAAGTATTTTAACTGCTGTTGAAATATGACTGAAACAGAAGTGGCCCCTTTGGTAAGAGAGAGTCAGTTGGTTTGAATCAGCAGTGACGGGGAAAACAATAAAAGACAAGGAGAATTTCTAGGACATGCGGAACTTATTAAAAGATGAAAAACTCATCCTCCATTTCCGGGGGTTGAAGAATGTGATTTATTGAAAGCAACCTGCTGGTTTTTCTCTCTCTGAGCCCTGGGGACAAGGTTCACCTAGGGACAAGGTTCACCTAGGGACAAGGTTCACCTAGGGTCAAGGTTCACCTAGGGTCAAGGTTCACCTAGGGTCAAGGTTCACCTAGGGACAAGGTTCACCTAGGGACAAGGTTCACCTAGTTACGAAACTGTGACGAGGAAGTGTATATGACTGATACAGACTAGATGGGGGTGAATATCCATCCAAGGGTAGGCTACTGGACACCTGGAAAACACACAACAGGATAGTCTAAGCCTGGTCCCAGATCTGCTTGTGTTGTATAGCCCACATCTAGGATGTTTCACAATACAATGAATTACCATAGAGTTGTTGGGCAAGACAACACAAACAGATCTGGGACCAGTCTGTCTGCAAAAACAGTTCAGGAAATCTGTTCTTAGACTGATCACAACCTTCCTATGATTTAATCCATGTCACTGTTAACTCCTCCCCCCCCCCCGATGTAAACAGAGCATTGTTTCATGCATGACATAAACCAAATGATCAAATTAGACACTCCAGCTTCCTGGTTTGGTTTGACTGTCGTAGCCCCTAAAGACCAGGGAGCCACGACTGGAAAGGAATGTGATGGGCTAGCACAAAATAGGACCAGGACCAATGGAAGACAAGCAAACAGAGAGAGATAGATTTAGAGGTCTACATGAGGAGTTACGGGGTGATGAGGAGTAATGTGGTGATGAGGAGTTATGGGGTGATGAGATGAGGAGTTATGGGGTGATGAGGAGCTATGGGGTGATGAGGAGTTATGGGGTGATGAGATGAGGAGTTATGGGGTGATGAGGAGTTATGGGGTGATGAGATGAGGAGTTATGGGGTGATGTGATGAGGAGTAATGGGGTGATGAGGAGTAATGTGGTGATGAGGAGTTATGGGGTGATGAGATGAGGAGTTATGGGGTGATGAGATGAGGAGTTATGGGGTGATGAGGAGCTATGGGGTGATGAGGAGTAATGTGGTGATGAGGAGTTATGGGGTGATGAGATGAGTTATGGGGTGATGAGATGAGGAGTTATGGGGTGATGAGGAGTTATGGGGTGATGAGGAGCTATGGGGTGATGAGGAGTAATGTGGTGATGAGGAGTTATGGGGTGATGAGATGAGGAGTTATGGGGTGATGAGGAGTTATGGGGTGATGAGATGAGGAGTTATGGGGTGATGAGGAGCTATGGGGTGATGAGATGAGGAGTTACGGGGTGATGAGGAGTAATGTGGTGATGAGGAGTTATGGGGTGATGAGATGAGGAGTTATGGGGTGATGAGGAGTTATGGGGTGATGAGGAGTTATGGGGTGATGAGATGAGGAGTTATGGGGTGATGAGATGAGGAGTTATGGGGTGATGAGTTATGGGGTGATGAGGAGTTATGGGGTGATGAGGTGATGAGTTATGGGGTGATGAGGAGTTATGGGGAGATGAGATGAGGAGTTATGGGGTGATGAGGAGCTATGGGGTGATGAGGAGTTATGGGGTGATGAGGAGTTATGGGGTGATGAGATGAGGAGTTATGGGGTGATGAGATGAGGAGTTATGGGGAGATGAGATGAGGAGTTATGGGGTGATGAGGGGTTATGGGGTGATGAGTTATGGGGTGATGAGGAGTTATGGGGTGATGAGGTGAGGAGTTATGGGGTGATGAGATGAGGAGTTATGGGGTGATGAGATGAGGAGTTATGGGGTGATGAGGGGTTATGGGGTGATGAGTTATGGGGTGATGAGGAGTTATGGGGTGATGAGGTGATGAGTTATGGGGTGATGAGATGAGGAGTTATGGGGTGATGAGATGAGGAGTTATGGGGTGATGAGGAGCTATGGGGTGATGAGATGAGGAGTTATGGGGTGATGAGATGAGGAGTTATGGGTGATGAGGAGTTATGGGGTGATGAGATGAGGAGTTATGGGGTGATGAGGAGTTATGGGGTGATGAGGAGTTATGGGGTGATGAGGAGTTATGGGGTGATGAGGAGTTATGGGGTGATGAGATGAGGAGTTATGGGGTGATGAGATGAGATGAGGAGTTATGGTGTCACGTCCTGACCAGCAGATGGAGCTGTTGTAGTAGTTTTGGGGTCAGGACGTGGCAGTCTTGTATGTGTGTGATTGTTCTGTGTTGGTCTTGTGACTCCTGATCAGGAACAGCTGGGGATCGTTGTTCCTGATTGGGAGTCATATATGTAGGAGTATGTTTGTCACTTGGTTTTGTGGGTAGTTGTTTTTTGCACTGCGTTGGTGAGCCTGCAAAACTGTTTAGTGTTGTGGGTATCATTTATTGTTTTGTCAAGTGGATGCTTTACTCTTTTTTTGTTAATTAAAATATGAGTATCCACAACTCCGCTGCATTTTGGTCTTCCCTGCAACACAACGAAAGATTTTGTGACATATGGGGTGATGAGATGAGGAGTTATGGGGTGATGAGATGAGGTGATGAGGAGTTATGGGGTGATGAGATGAGGTGATGAGTTATGGGGTGATGAGGAGTTATGGGGTGATGAGGAGTTATGGGGTGATGAGGAGTTATGGGGTGATGAGATGAGGTGATGAGTTATGGGGTGATGAGGAGTTATGGGGTGATGAGATGAGGAGTTATGGGGTGATGAGATGAGGTGATGAGTTATGGGGTGATGAGGAGTTATGGGGTGATGAGATGAGGAGTTATGGGGTGATGAGATGAGGTGATGAGTTATGGGGTGATGAGGAGTTATGGGGTGATGAGATGAGGTGATGAGTTATGGGGTGATGAGATGAGGAGTTATGGGGTGATGAGATGAGGTGATGAGTTATGGGGTGATGAGATGAGATGATGAGTTATGGGGTGATGAGGAGCTATGGGGTGATGAGATGAGGTGATGAGTTATGGGGTGATGAGATGAGGAGTTATGGGGTGATGAGGAGCTATGGGGTGATGAGATGAGGAAATATAGTTGTGATGTTTCATTTCGTTGTAGCTCTACAGGAAGTCTGTTATGTAAAGAAGAACAGCGCTGCAAAAATGCTGGTTGGTTGGTTTAACTTCAGGGGCGAGGGGTCATTGGTTGGTTGGTTTAACTTCAGGGCGAGGGGTCATTGGTTGGTTGGTTTAACTTCAGGGGCGAGGGGGGTCATTGGTTGGTTGGTTTAACTTCAGGGGCGAGGGGGTCATTGGTTGGTTGTTTAACTTCAGGGGCGAGGGGGTCATTGGTGGTTGGTTTAACTTCAGGGGCGAGGGGGTCATTGGTTAGGTTGGTTTAACTTCAGGGGCGAGGGGGTCATTGGTTGGTTGGTTTAACTTCAGGGGCGAGGGGGTCATTGGTTGGTTGGTTTAACTTCAGGGGCGAGGGGGTCATTGGTTGGTTGGTTTAACTTCAGGGGCGAGGGGGTCATTGGTTGGTTGGTTTAACTTCAGGGGCGAGGGGGTCATTGGTTGGTTGGTTAACTTCAGGGGCGAGGGGGTCATTGGTTGGTTGGTTTAACTTCAGGGGCGAGGGGGTCATTGGTTGGTTGGTTTAACTTCAGGGGCGAGGGGGTCATTGGTTGGTTGGTTTAACTTCAGGGGTGAGGGGGTCATTGGTTGGTTGGTTTAACTTCAGGGGCGAGGGGGTCATTGGTTGGTTGGTTTAACTTCAGGGGCGAGGGGGTCATTGGTTGGTTGGTTTAACTTCAGGGGCGAGGGGGTCATTGGTGAACACCTGGGTGAAATTACACTTCTCTCTCACATGGCTTCGCAAGCAACTCCTGAGCTGAATAATGAAAACTGGTGAAAAATGCTGCAGTTACAGTTGTACAGCCAGCTAGCTCTCAGGGATAGGACAGCTGTTGTCTGTAGCTGGCTGATAGTGGGACAGAGACAGACTGAGACAGTACAGTACAGCCAGCTAGATCTCAGGGATAGGACATCTGTTGTCTGTAGCTGGCTGGCTGGTGGGATTGGCTGGTAGTGGGACAGAGACAGACTGAGACAGTACAGTACAGCCAGCTAGATCTCAGGGATAGGACATCTGTTGTCTGTAGCTGGCTGGCTGGTGGGATTGGCTGGTAGTGGGACAGAGACAGACTGAGACAGTACAGTACAGCCAGCTAGATCTCAGGGATAGGACATCTGTTGTCTGTAGCTGGCTGGCTGGTGGGATTGGCTGGTAGTGGGACAGAGACAGACTGAGACAGTACAGTACAGCCAGCTAGATCTCAGGGATAGGACATCTGTTGTCTGTAGCTGGCTGGCTGGTGGGATTGGCTGGTAGTGGGACAGAGACAGACTGAGACAGTACAGTACAGCCAGCTAGATCTCAGGGATAGGACATCTGTTGTCTGTAGCTGGCTGGCTGGTGGGATTGGCTGGTAGTGGGACAGAGACAGACCAAGACAGACCGAGACAGAGAGAGCTAGACAGTACAGTCAGCTAGCTCTCTGGGATAGAACAACTGTTGTCTGTAGCTGGCTGGTTGGCGGGACAGAGACAGACAGAGATAGAGCCTCTCTTGGCATGGATGACTCTTGTGTCAACATGATTACCATCCAAAGATGACAGAGATCCCAGTCAAAACAGCTAGTCAGTCCCTGGACAGAGGGAGAGGGAGAGGGAGAGAGAGAGCTGGGGGGTGGGGACCCGGTGGGACCACTGTGGCATTGGCTGGCATACAGCTGGTGAGACAGTGCTGTTAGATGGGACAGATCACTGCCATGCAGTGCCACATGTACAGAGTAGCAGCATGGTACAATACAACATTTCAGAGGTGACGCCAGCCTCTGGGACGAAGACAGAGAGCATCTCTAGGTGACTTGACTGGCTAACTGGGTGGTACTACAACACCCTGAAACAGACAGACACACTGCTAGAGATGGTACTACAACACCCTGAAACAGACAGACACACTGCTAGAGATGGTACTACAACACCCTGAAACAGACAGACACACTGCTAGAGATGGTACTACAACACCCTGAAACAGACACACTGCTAGAGATGGTACTACAACACCCTGAAACAGACAGACACACTGCTAGAGATGGTACTACAACACCCTGAAACAGACACACTGCTAGAGATGGTACTACAACCCCCTGAAACAGACAGACACACTGCTAGAGATGGTACTACAACACCCTGAAACAGACACACTGCTAGAGATGGTACTACAACACCACCCTGAAACAGACAGACACACTGCTAGAGATGGTACTACAACACCACCCTGAAACAGACAAACACATTGCTAGAGATGGTACTACAACACCCTGAAACAGACAGACACACTGCTAGAGATGGTACTACAACACCCTGAAACAGACACACTGCTAGAGATGGTACTACAACACCACCCTGAAACAGACAAACACACTGCTAGAGATGGTACTACAACACCCTGAAACAGACAGACACACTGCTAGAGATGGTACTACAACACCCTGAAACAGACAGACACACTGCTAGAGATGGTACTACAACACCCTGAAACAGACACACTGCTAGAGATGGTACTACAACACCCTGAAACAGACAGACACACTGCTAGAGATGGTACTACAACACCACCCTGAAACAGACAGACACACTGCTAGAGATGGTACTACAACACCCTGAAACAGACACACTGCTAGAGATGGTACTACAACACCCTGAAACAGACACACTGCTAGAGATGGTACTACAACACCCTGAAACAGACAGACACACTGCTAGAGATGGTACTACAACACCCTGAAACAGACAGACCTAAACAACCTGTATCAAGACATACTGATGGTCCCTCTGTAACAACCTGTATCAAGACATACTGATGGTCCCTCTGTAACAACCTGTATCAAGACATACTGATGGTCCCTCTGTAACAGCCTGTATCAAGACATACTGATGGTCCCTCTGTAACAACCTGTATCAAGACATACTGATGGTCAGGCAGTAACAACCTGTATCAAGACATACTGATGGTCAGGCAGTAACAACCTGTATCAAGACATACTGATGGTCAGGCAGTAACAACCTGTATCAAGACATACTGATGGTCAGGCAGTAACAACCTGTATCAAGACATACTGATGGTCCCTCAGTAACAACCTGTATCAAGACATACTGATGGTCCCTCAGTAACAACCTGTATCAAGACATACTGATGGTCCCTCAGTAACAACCTGTATCAAGACATACTGATGGTCAGGCAGTAACAACCTGTATCAAGACATACTGATGGTCCCTCAGTAACAACCTGTATCAAGACATACTGATGGTCCCTCTGTAACAACCTGTATCAAGACATACTGATGGTCAGGCAGTAACAACCTGTATCAAGACATACTGATGGTCAGGCAGTAACAACCTGTATCAAGACATACTGACGGTCAGGCAGTAACAACCTGTATCAAGACATACTGATGGTCCCTCTGTAACAACCTGTATCAAGACATACTGATGGTCAGGCAGTAACAACCTGTATCAAGACATACTGATGGTCAGGCAGTAACAACCTGTATCAAGACATACTGATGGTCAGGCAGTAACAACCTGTATCAAGACATACTGATGGTCCCTCAGTAACAACCTGTATCAAGACATACTGATGGTCCCTCTGTAACAACCTGTATCAAGACATACTGATGGTCAGGCAGTAACAACCTGTATCAAGACATACTGATGGTCAGGCAGTAACAACCTGTATCAAGACATACTGACGGTCAGGCAGTAACAACCTGTATCAAGACATACTGATGGTCCCTCTGTAACAACCTGTATCAAGACATACTGATGGTCAGGCAGTAACAACCTGTATCAAGACATACTGATGGTCAGGCAGTAACAACCTGTATCAAGACATACTGATGGTCAGGCAGTAACAACCTGTATCAAGACATACTGATGGTCCCTCAGTAACAACCTGTATCAAGACATACTGATGGTCCCTCTGTAACAACCTGTATCAAGACATACTGATGGTCCCTCTGTAACAACCTGTATCAAGACATACTGATGGTCCCTCTGTAACAACCTGTATCAAGACATACTGATGGTCAGGCAGTAACAACCTGTATCAAGACATACTGATGGTCCCTCTGTAACAACCTGTATCAAGACATACTGATGGTCCCTCAGTAACAACCTGTATCAAGACATACTGATGGTCCCTCTGTATCAAGACATACTGATGGTCCCTCTGTAACAACCTGTATCAAGACATACTGATGGTCCCTCTGTAACAACCTGTATCAAGACATACTGATGGTCCCTCAGTAACAACCTGTATCAAGACATACTGATGGTCCCTCAGTAACAACCTGTATCAAGACATACTGATGGTCCCTCAGTAACAACCTGTATCAAGACATACTGACGGTCCCTCAGTAACAACCTGTATCAAGACATACTGATGGTCAGGCAGTAACAACCTGTATCAAGACATACTGATGGTCCCTCAGTAACAACCTGTATCAAGACATACTGATGGTCCCTCTGTAACAACCTGTATGAAGACATACTGATGGTCAGGCAGTAACAACCTGTATCAAGACATACTGATGGTCCCTCAGTAACAACCTGTATCAAGACATACTGATGGTCAGGCAGTAACAACCTGTATCAAGACATACTGACGGTCCCTCTGTAACAACCTGTATCAAGACATACTGATGGTCCCTCTGTAACAACCTGTATCAAGACATACTGATGGTCCCTCAGTAACAACCTGTATCAAGACATACTGATGGTCAGGCAGTAACAACCTGTATCAAGACATACTGATGGTCCCTCAGTAACAACCTGTATCAAGACATACTGATGGTCCCTCAGTAACAACCTGTATCAAGACATACTGATGGTCCCTCTGTAACAACCTGTATCAAGACATACTGACGGTCAGGCAGTAACAACCTGTATCAAGACATACTGACGGTCCCTCTGTAACAACCTGTATCAAGACATACTGATGGTCAGGCAGTAACAACCTGTATCAAGACATACTGATGGTCCCTCTGTAACAACCTGTATCAAGACATACTGATGGTCCCTCAGTAACAACCTGTATCAAGACATACTGACGGTCAGGCAGTAACAACCTGTATAAATACATACTGACGGTGCCTCTGTAACAACAGGGCAGTGAGTACACAGTGTGAGTGTATGTTAAATGATTACATAACAATGTCCTCAGCTGTGCCTGGTCCTAGTGTGTAGAAGCCATGTGCCAGGCCAGGCAGGCAGGCCAGGCAGGACCAGAGCCAGGCAGGACCCATGAATGGACAATATGGTCCCTGTGTCAGCCAGGCCTCTCTATGGGTACCAGGGCTTCCATTAACCAGGTTGTGGCAAAAAAATAAAATACAAAAGTCAACAGAAAAGCAATAAATAAAAACTATTTCTGGTCAGGAGAAAAAAAAATCTCATTACAAAAAGAATTATTTTTATTTATTGATGGAAATGCCAGTCAAAAGTTTGGACACACCTACTCATTCAAGGGTTTTTATTTATGTTTTACTATTATCTACATTGTAGAATAATATTGAAGACAGAGAAAACAGACATGTGCCCATTGCTCACACGGACCACTCCAAAACAAAACACAATGAATTTTTTTTTTACAAATCTCAAATGATGTGTTATGAAATAAACCAAAACCTGTTTCTCACAAGTGTAGCAGGTTGTGAACTCTGCAAACAATGTTTCCACTCCGAGAATGAGAAACGGTAAAATGAGTGCAATTAATAAATGCAGTAAACAGAAATTAATGTAACCAAAATGACGGGATTAATGAGGCTACTTTCTGTGGTGGGAAAAGTACCCAATTGTCATACTTGAGTAAAAGTATAGATACCTTAAAGGAAAATGACTCAAGTAAAAGTGAAAGTGCCCCAGTAAAATACTACTTGAGTAAAAGTCTAAAAGTATTTGGTTTTAATAAATGTAATTGTATCAAAAGAAAATCAGATGTCACTATTCTTGTTTTTTATTCATTTACAGATAGCCAGGGGAACACTCCATCACTCAGACATCATTTACAGATAGCCAGGCACTCCATCACTCAGACATCATTTACAGATAGCCAGGCACTCCATCACTCAGACATCATTTACAGATAGCCAGGCACTCCATCACTCAGACATCATTTACAGATAGCCAGGGGAACACTCCATCACTCAGACATCATTTACAGATAGCCAGGGGAACACTCCATCACTCAGACATCATTTACAGATAGCCAGGCACTCCATCACTCCAACATCATTTACAGATAGCCAGGCACTCCATCACTCCAACATCATTTACAGATAGCCAGGCACTCCATCACTCCAACATCATTTACAGATAGCCAGGCACTCCATCACTCAGACATCATTTACAGATAGCCAGGCACTCCATCACTCAGACATCATTTACAGATAGCCAGGCACTCCATCACTCAGACATCATTTACAGATAGCCAGGCACTCCAACACTCAGACATCATTTACAGATAGCCAGGCACTCCATCACTCAGACATCATTTACAGATAGCCAGGCACTCCATCACTCAGACATCATTTACAGATAGCCAGGCACTCCATCACTCAGACATCATTTACAGATAGCCAGGCACTCCATCACTCAGACATCATTTACAGATAGCCAGGCACTCCATCACTCAGACATCATTAACAGATAGCCAGGGGAACACTCCATCACTCAGACATCATTAACAGATAGCCAGGGGAACACTCCATCACTCAGACATCATTAACAGATAGCCAGGGGAACACTCCATCACTCAGACATCATTAACAGATAACCAGGGGAACACTCCATCACTCAGACATCATTAACAGATAGCCAGGGGAACACTCCATCACTCAGACATCATTAACAGATAGCCAGGGGAACACTCCATCACTCAGACATCATTAACAGATAGCCAGGGGAACACTCCATCACTCAGACATCATTAACAGATAGCCAGGGGAACACTCCATCACTCAGACATCATTAACAGACAGCCACGGGAACACTCCATCACTCAGACATCATTAACAGATAGCCAGGGGAACACTCCATCACTCAGACATCATTAACAGATAGCCAGGGGAACACTCCATCACTCAGACATCATTAACAGATAGCCAGGGGAACACTCCAACACTCAGACATCATTTACAGATATCATATAGCCTCATGGATATGACAGTACAGGCCGTGCCACAGCAGAATCACAGCTAACAGGCTGAACCAGAACCCTATAGCCTCATGGATATGACAGTACAGGCCGTGCCACAGCAGAATCACAGCTAACAGGCTGAACCAGAACCCTATAGCCTCATGGATATGACAGTACAGGCCGTGCCACAGCAGAATCACAGCTAACAGGCTGAACCAGAACCCTATAGCCTCATGGATATGACAGTACAGGCCGTGCCACAGCAGAATCACAGCTAACAGGTTGAACCAGAACCCTATAGCCTCATGGATATGACAGTACAGGCCGTGCCACAGCAGAATCACAGCTAACAGGCTGAACCAGAACCATATAGCCTCATGGATATGACAGTACAGGCCGTGCCACAGCAGAATCACAGCAGAATCACAGCTAACAGGCTGAACCAGAACCCTATAGCCTCATGGATATGACAGTACAGGCCGTGCCACAGCAGAATCACAGCTAACAGGTTGAACCAGAACCCTATAGCCTCATGGATATGACAGTACAGGCCGTGCCACAGCAGAATCACAGCTAACAGGCTGAACCAGAACCCTATAGCCTCATGGATATGACAGTACAGGCCGTGCCACAGCAGAATCACAGCTAACAGGCTGAACCAGAACCCTATAGCCTCATGGATATGACAGTACAGGCCGTGCCACAGCAGAATCACAGCAGAATCACAGCTAACAGGCTGAACCAGAACCCTATAGCCTCATGGATATGACAGTACAGGCCGTGCCACAGCAGAATCACAGCTAACAGGTTGAACCAGAACCCTATAGCCTCATGGATATGACAGTACAGGCCGTGCCACAGCAGAATCACAGCTAACAGGCTGAACCAGAACCCTATAGCCTCATGGATATGACAGTACAGGCCGTGCCACAGCAGAATCACAGCTAACAGGCTGAACCAGAACCCTATAGCCTCTGGGTGCAGATGTGCTGCCAAGAATGCAGTGTTTTCCACAGCAGTTTGATCAGAGCTGCGTGGCCTCTCTAACTGGCAACATGTGACTGTCCAGGGAACATAATGTACTGTGATATATACATGAGGAGGGTCAAAAACCTGTGGTTTACCACTCCATAGGGGGGGGGGGGGGGGGGGGGGAGAGGCTGATAACAAGAGTTGATTGTTTTTTGTTCTGGTTTTTGACATATTTTTAACTCGTGGAAAGATACGCTACTAATGCATTATCATTGGCTGTGGTTAGTCAAAAGATGCAACTAAATCACCAATAACTGAGTAAATATTAACACCAGGTAGTAATAACAATAAAGAGTTCTGCTATAATATATATACACATGAGGACCGTGCTTCTACACCTGCATGATCGGCTATGAAAAGCCAACTGTTATAATCTCCACCTGGCACAGCCAGAAGAGGACTGGCCACCCCTCATAGCCTGGTTCCACTCTAGGTTTCTAATCTCCACCCGGCACAGCCAGAAGAGGACTGGCCACCCCTCATAGCCTGGTTCCTCTCTAGGTTTCTTCCTAGGTTTTGGTCTTTCTAGGGAGTTTTTCCTAACCACCCCTCATAGCCTGGTTCCTCTCTAGGTTTCTTCCTAAGGTTCTGGCCTTTCTAGGGAGTTTTTCCAAGCCACCGTGCTTCTACACCTGCATTGCTTGCTGTTTTGGGGGGTTTTAGGCTGGGTTTCTGTACAGCACTTTGAGACATCAGCTGATGTAAGAAGGGCTTTATAAGTACATTTGATTGATTGATTGATTGATTGATTATCACAATGTAACACCAGAGAGTGATAATGATAAAGCATTTTGCTATAATCACAATGTAACACCCTCCCCCCCCCCCAAACAAAGACTTCAGAAGAGGAAAGTGTAACAATGCTGAAGTGTTGGAACAATTTGTCTCCTTTCCATAACCTCGACCCCCTTCACAAATAAAACATCTGTACAAATGTTATTATGGTAAAAAATAAATACAATTTAAGACAAAATCAATACATATAACACAACCTTCTGCAGTGTGACAATGTATTCTAATGGGGGAAAAACAGGTGACTTTGACACAACCTTCTGCAGTGTGACAATGTATTCTAATGGGGGAAAAGCAGGTGACTTTGACACATTTTGACCAAACTTTAAAAAGTGTCACTGTTAACTGACCCTGCCAAAAATAGAAGTTACTCACCAAATGTGTCTCCATTGGACTCCTCGGGTTTTGTCCCCGGTCTCTTCTCCTCATCGATAGTCTGTGTGCTGGACGACGAACACCCCATGGTGAAGAAGAAGAGAGGAGAGATGAAGAGGAAAATATGGAAAGAAGACTGAGACTAGAAGCGAACGGGTCGATACTCTGTCAAACTCAGACAGCGACTGTCTGGATAAAACATGAACAGAACAACAAGGTGGTTGTTTACGAGGTATAGCCGGAGCGCATTATTTCCTGTTGTCCGTCTGCCCTGTCTGTTTATGCATGGCTAGTCGCCTTCATGCCCAAGACAACGGACTGTTGTGTTCTGCACACCAACCACACGTAAGGCACTGTCTGGATAAACTGAAGACCCTCAACTCTGCTCTCTCTGTGTCTCTCTCTCTCTCTCTGCTCTCTCTGCTCTCTTCTCTCTCTCTCTTTACATTAGGGAAGTAGTTTAGACAAAGAGCGTGTTGATCAACTCCGCCCCCCATCCTCTCATTCAGGAAAGCCCATTCTCTGAAAATCCACCTGGTGGATCAGATTTCTATTTCACCTTTATTTAACCAGGTAGGCAAGTTGAGAACAAGTCCTTTATTTAACCAGGTAGGCAAGTTGAGAACAAGTTCTCATTTACAACTGCGACCTGGCCAAGATAAAGCAAAGCAGTTTGACACATACAACAACAGAGTTACACATGGAATAAACAAACATACAGTCAATAATACAATAGAAAGAAAAAAAAGTCTATATACAGTGTGGGCAAACGGCGTGAGGAGGTAAGGCAATAAATAGGCCATATTAGAGAAGTAATTACAATTTAGCAGATTAACACTGGAGTGATAGATGAGCAGATGTGTGAGTAGTGTGTAAGTAGTGATACTGGTGTCCAAAAGAGCAGCAAAGTAAATAAAAACAATATGGGGATGAGGTAGGTAGATTGGGTGAGCTATTTACAGATGGACTATGTACAGCTGCAGCGATCGGTTAGCTGCTCAGATAGCTGATGTTTAAAGTTAGTGAGGGAAATAAAAGTCTCCAGCTTCAGCGATTTTTTGCAATTCGTTTCAGTCATATGTACTGGCGAGTTCTCGTTCCCCCGTTTATAGTTCAAGTAACTTGGAATTTATTACTAATTATAACTGTTTGTTTGTTTATTATTCCTCATAAGAAAATCCAAGACTTTGGTCCAGACGTTGATGGATTGTCAACAACAAGTCATTTGTCAGTAAGTGCCAGGGCCTGCTGCTCTTTCCGCAAAGAAAGAGTATCAGACGTGATTGATCAAAGGAGCCAATGTCTGCAGAAATAGGGTGTGTGTGTGTGCAGTGTGTGTGTGCAGTGTGTGTGTGTGTGTAGTGTGTATGTGCAGTGTGTGTGTGTGTGTGTGTGTGCAGGGTGTGTGTGTGTGTGTGTGTGTGTGTGTGCAGTGTGTGTGTGTGTGTATGTGCAGTGTGTGCAGTGTGTGTGTGTGCAGTGTGTGTGTGTGCAGTGTGTGTGTGCAGTGTGTATGTGTGCAGTGTGTGTGTGTGCAGTGCGTGTGTGTGTGTGTGTGTGTAGTGTTACTTAGTTGCTGTTAAACAGAGTGACATCTATCAGTACTGTACTATCGTTGACGCGACATCGCCATCTAGTGGATGAAGTAACTACCTGCAGCACCAAAGATGTTGGTCTCTTCCACAAAACAAGCAGAACCGCACCTGACCCGGTGGGCACTGTACCGGGTAACACTGGTTACCAGAACCGCACCACCCAGCGGCCATTGTACCGGGTAACACTGGTTACCAGAACCGCACCTGACCCGGTGGCCATTGTACCGGGTAACACTGGTTACCAGAACCGCACCTGATCCGGCGGCCACTGTACCGGGTAACACTGGTTACCAGAACCGCACCTGATCCGGCGGCCACTGTACCGGGTAACACTGGTTACCAGAACCGCACCTGACCCGGCGGCCACTGTACCGGGTAACACTGGTTACCAGAACCGCACCACCCGGCCGCCACTGTACCGGGTAACACTGGTTACCAGAACCGCACCTGATCCGGCGGCCACTGTACCGGGTAACACTGGTTACCAGAACCGCACCTGACCCGGCGGCCACTGTACCGGGTAACACTGGTTACCAGAACCGCACCACCCGGCCGCCACTGTACCGGGTAACACTGGTTACCAGAACCGCACCTGACCCGGTGGCCATTGTACCGGGTAACACTGGTTACCAGAACCGCACCACCCGGCCGCCACTGTACCGGGTAACACTGGTTACCATAGTAACGAAACGCCTGGAGTTGCTCGGTTGATGAGATACAAACAAACAGGTCGCTAGATAACTTTACATCGTAGCGAGTTATTATTTCGCTAAATATCTACAACGTCTTATGTTTGGTGAGTAAGGACATTTACTTTGCAACCATCCGTGACTTGCCTAGTTAAATAAAAGTTCAATTAAAAACATTTAAAACTATCTTCACTGACAGTAACGTTAAACCAAACGGCTAACTTTAGCTAGCTAGCATTGTTGTCAAAGACAGCGGCCTCAGGACCCAGACAGTAGCTACTAGACGATGTCGCTTTAGTAACGCATAGACATGTTGTTGTCGTCGTCAACAGGTCAGCCATGAATGCAGAGATAGTTTCCTCACTTCTAAATCAAGAGGTGCCAACAGGAACAACTTCCGTCGCAGCGGTTCCGGTGGATCACCTCGACTATGGCTACATTGAGAACTGCACTGATGTGAAATACCTGGGGAAGGTTTTGACGGTGCTAAGGTAAATGATTCAGAGGGGAAGTTAGGTCTAGGTTACAGCTGGTGGGGTTTTTCAACATAACAATTTAAGTGAGAAATGGACAAAAGAGTTGCACAAATATGTTCAAACTAATTCAGAACTGAAATGTTTTCACATTTTACATTTTAGTCATTTACCAGACGCTCTTATCCAGAGCAACTTACGGTAGTGAATGCATACATTTCAATTCATTTCATACATAATTTTTTTTTCTTTCCATACTGGCCCCCCGTGGGAATTGAACCCACAACCCTGGCGTTGCAAACACCATGCTTTACCAACTGAGCCACAGGGAGGTGGATCAACATGCTAATGTGGATCAACATGCTATTTTTTTTTGGGGGGGGGGGGGGGGGGGGGGTTCCTGAGGACCAATTATGCCAGCCAAGTGAACACCTCTGTGTTATACTGATAGATGTTATGAAATTCACTGTCGACTATTTTACTACAGGTCTGGAGATGAGGGCATCTACCCCCATCTGACAGAGTTCTGTGAGAGACGTCTGGAGAGGTTGGACCCTAAAAGTCGTGCCCTCAGAAAGGACAACCCCCCAGCCACCGCCGCCTGCTTCTCTGGAGATGAATGGAGCCAGATCACTGACGAACTCAAGGTACTGTCCCTGCCACACGACGTTGTCTCAAAACGTTTTGGGCCTCGCTGTGCCAATGTGACTTTGTAATCTGTCGTGGAGAGACACTACGTAAAACATCAAGCATCCGACCTGAAAAATGATACGAGATTTTAGTTCTGGGTTAACAGAGA
>NW_021822992.1:4061403-4086403 GCF_901001165.1 Salmo trutta
TCCTGTTTATTCAACAGACGGTACCGTAGTGACAAGGACTCCTGTTTATTCAACAGACGGTACCGTAGCGACCAGGACTCCTGTTTATTCAACAGACGGTACCGTAGTGACCGTCAGGACTCCTGTTTATTCAACAGACGGTACCGTAGTGACCGTCAGGACTCCTGTTTATTCAACAGACGGTTCCGTAGCGACTGTCAGAACTCCTGTTTATTCAACAGACGGTACCGTAGTGACCGTCAGGACTCCTGTTTATTCAACAGACGGTACCGTAGTGACCAGGACTCCTGTTTATTCAACAGACGGTACCGTAGTGACCAGGACTCCTGTTTATTCAACAGACGGTAGCGTAGTGACCAAGACTCCTGTTTATTCAACAGACGGTACCGTAGTGACCGTCAGGACTCCTGTTTATTCAACAGACGGTACCGTAGTGACCAGGACTCCTGTTTATTCAACAGACGGTACCGTAGTGACCGTCAGGACTCCTGTTTATTCAACAGACGGTACCGTAGTGACCGTCAGGACTCCTGTTTATTCAACAGACGGTACCGTAGTGACCGTCAGGACTCCTGTTTATTCAACAGACGGTACCGTAGCTGACCGTCAGGACTCTGTTTATTCAACAGACGGTACCGTAGGACCAGGACTCCTGTTTATTCAACAGACGGTACCGTAGTGACCATCAGGACTCCTGTTTATTCAACAGACGGTACCGTAGTGACCAGGACTCCTGTTTATTCAACAGACGGATACCGTAGTGACCATCAGGACTCCTGTTTATTCAACAGACGGTACCGTAGTGACCAGGACTCCTGTTTATTCAACAGACGGTACCGTAGTGACCGTCAGGACTCCTGTTTAATTCAACAGACGGTACCGTAGTGACCGTCAGGACTCCTGTTTATTCAACAGACGGTACCGTAGTGACCGTCAGGACTCCTGTTTATTCAACAGACGGTACCGTAGTGACCGTCAGGACTCCTGTTTATTCAACAGACGGTACCGTAGTGACCAGGACTCCTGTTTATTCAACAGACGGTACCGTAGTGACCAGGACTCCTGTTTATTCAACAGACGGTACCGTAGCGACCAGGACTCCTGTTTATTCAACAGACGGTACCGTAGTGACCAGGACTCCTGTTTATTCAACAGACGGTACCGTAGTGACCGTCAGGACTCCTGTTTATTCAACAGACGGTACCGTAGTGACCGTCAGGACTCCTGTTTATTCAACAGACGGTACCGTAGTGACCAGGACTCCTGTTTATTCAACAGACGGTACCGTAGTGACCGTCAGGACTCCTGTTTATTCAACAGACGGTACCGTAGTGACCGTCAGGACTCCTGTTTATTCAACAGACGGTACCGTAGTGACCGTCAGGACTCCTGTTTATTCAACAGACGGTACCGTAGTGACCGTCAGGACTCCTGTTTATTCAACAGACGGTACCGTAGTGACCAGGACTCCTGTTTATTCAACAGACGGTACCGTAGTGACCAGGACTCCTGTTTATTCAACAGACGGTACCGTAGCGACCAGGACTCCTGTTTATTCAACAGACGGTACCGTAGTGACCAGGACTCCTGTTTATTCAACAGACGGTACCGTAGTGACCGTCAGGACTCCTGTTTATTCAACAGACGGTACCGTAGTGACCGTCAGGACTCCTGTTTATTCAACAGACGGTACCGTAGTGACCAGGACTCCTGTTTATTCAACAGACGGTACCGTAGTGACCGTAAGGACTCCTGTTTATTCAACAGACGGTACCGTAGTGACCGTCAGGACTCCTGTTTATTCAACAGACGGTACCGTAGTGACCGTCAGGACTCCTGTTTATTCAACAGACGGTACCGTAGTGACCAGGACTCCTGTTTATTCAACAGACGGTACCGTAGTGACCAGGACTCCTGTTTATTCAACAGACGGTACCGTAGTGACCAGGACTCCTGTTTATTCAACAGACGGTACCGTAGTGACCGTCAGGACTCCTGTTTATTCAACAGACGGTACCGTAGTGACCGTCAGGACTCCTGTTTATTCAACAGACGGTACCGTAGTGACCGTCAGGACTCCTGTTTATTCAACAGACGGTACCGTAGTGACCAGGACTCCTGTTTATTCAACAGACGGTACCGTAGTGACCAGGACTCCTGTTTATTCAACAGACGGTACCGTAGTGACCATCAGGTACCGTAGTGACCAGGACTCCTGTTTATTCAACAGACGGTACCGTAGCGACCAGGACTCCTGTTTATTCAACAGACGGTACCGTAGTGACCAGGACTCCTGTTTATTCAACAGATGGTACCGTAGTGACCATCAGGTACCGTAGTGACCGTCAGGACTGGAATGAAGGATATGGAGTTGATTTATCTTCAGTCGTGTCGCATTTTAAAGGAACGTTACATCCAGGAAGTCCTGAATAGCATGGACTGGTACTACTGTTGTATCACCTGTCTTCATCTGCATAACATGGTTGTTTTGACTGTGTTTAAATTGAATCTAATGGAACAATAGAATGAACTATTTACCATGTCTTCTTTTCTGCTTTTCCTTCACACAACCTGGCCCAACAGAAACTTCTAGTTGAGGTGGATAAGAGACTAAACCAGAGTCAACCAGAGAAGGGACGTAAAAGCAAGAAGATCCTGATTCAGGAAGTGGAGGAGGATGAGATACAGGAAGAGCAGAGAGGTGAGTGACTGATCGCTTCACCTACTTAGTGAGATTGAACCATTATATATCTTGAGTTGAAAGTGACTGACCTCCAGCCCAGTCCTGGAGACCACCAGTTGGTTTATATGATATGGTAGTCGACCTGGAGTAGTCTACTTTACAGTCCGTCACCAGTCAGTCAACATCAAACTGACCTTTCTATAAAACAACATTCAGATGATTCACAATTCAACAGTCAGAAAACCAACTACACCCCCTTTTTCTCATGTTTCTATAACAACAGAAACATGCAAATGCAGGTCTAAGCAAATGAGTAGAATTAGAGAGAAATCTTATTACCACGAGAAGGAGACATAGGTGTTCTAGTTTGTTCCTTAAACACACAACAAGTGTTTAACCAGATCAGATGATGACTGATCCTAGACCTACTAAACAGAGGTTATTATATTACATTAAGGTTGGTTGCCTGGCTGGCTGGCTGACTGGTTGGTTGTTTGGTTGCCTGGCTGGCTGGTTGGTTGGTTGCCTGCCTGCCTGCCTGCCTGCCTGGCTGGTTGGTTGGCTGGTTAGCTGGTTGGTTGGCTGGCTGGCTGGCTGGCTGGTTGGTTGGTTGGTTGGTTGCCTGGCTGGCTGGCTGGTTGGCTGGCTGGCTGGTTGGTTGCCTGGCTGGTTGGTTGGTTTCCTGGCTGGCTGGCTGACTGACTGACTGGCTGGCTGGTTGCCTGGCTGGTTGGTTGGTTGCCTGGCTGGTTGGTTGGTTGGTTGGTTGGCTGGCTGCCTGGCTGGTTGGTTGGTTGGCTGGCTGGCTGGCTGGCTGGCTGCCTGGTTGGTTGGCTGGCTGCCTGGCTGGTTGGTTGGTTGGCTGGCTGGTTGGCTGCCTGGTTGGTTGGTTGGTTGGTTGGTTGGCTGGCTGCCTGGCTGGTTGGTTGGCTGGCTGGCTGGCTGGTTAGTTGGCTGGCTGGCTGGTAGGCCTCCTGGCTGGTTGGTTGGTTGGCTGGCTGGTTGATTGGCTGGCTGGTTGGCTGGCTGGCTGGTTGGCTGGCTGGCTGGTTGGTTGGCTGCCTGGTTGGTTGGTTGGCTGGCTGGCTGGTTGGCGACACTGATTTAGTGCTACTCAGAATGGCCAAGGGCTGGCTGGCTGGTTCCCTGGTTGGCTGCCTGGTTGGTTCCCTGGTTGGCTGGCTGGTTCCCTAAGTGATCCAGAATCATTATCAATAAGACCCATACAGACCTGACAGCCTGCTGCATTCTCCAAACACCACAGCTGTCTGGTTTTACCCCAGAGAGCTGCTGTGGGTCTGTGCTGTGGGTCTGGCTGTGGGTTAGTGTTGTGGGTCTGTGCTGTGGGTCTGTGGGTCTGGCTGTGGGTCTGTGCTGTGGGTCTGTGGGTCTGTGCTGTGGGTCTGTGCTGTGGATTAGTGTTTGGCTGTGTGTCTGTGCTGTGGGTTAGTGTTTGGTTGTGTGTCTGTGCTGTGGGTTGGTGTTTGGCTGTGTGTCTGTGCTGTGGGTTAGGGTTTGGCTGTGTGTCTGTGCTGTGGGTTAGTGTTTGGCTGTGTGTCTGTGCTGTGTGTCTGTGCTGTGGGTTAGGGTTTGGCTGTGTGTCTGTGCTGTGTGTCTGTGCTGTGGGTTGGTGTTTGGCTGTGTGTCTGTGCTGTGGGTTAGTGTTTGGCTGTGTGTCTGTGCTGTGGGTTGGTGTTTGGCTGTGTGTCTGTGCTGTGGGTTAGGGTTTGGCTGTGTGTCTGTGCTGTGGGTTAGTGTCTGTGCTGTGTGTCTGTGCTGTGTGTCTGTGCTGTGTGTCTGTGCTGTGGGTTAGGGTTTGGCTGTGTGTCTGTGCTGTGTGTCTGTGCTGTGGGTTGGTGTTTGGCTGTGTGTCTGTGCTGTGGGTTAGTGTTTGGCTGTGTGTCTGTGCTGTGGGTTGGTGTTTGGCTGTGTGTCTGTGCTGTGGGTTAGGGTTTGGCTGTGTGTCTGTGCTGTGGGTTAGTGTTTGGCTGTGTGTCTGTGCTGTGTGTCTGTGCTGTGGGTTAGGGTTTGGCTGTGTGTCTGTGCTGTGTGTCTGTGCTGTGGGTCTGTGTTTGGCTGTGTGTCTGTGCTGTGGGTCTGTGTTTGGCTGTGTGTCTGTGCTGTGGATCTGTGCTGTGGGTTAGTGTTTGGCTGTGTGTCTGTGCTGTGTGTCTGTGCTGTTAGCTAACTCAACCCCCCACTGTAAGTCCCTGACTGGGGATTTGTTCTCTAATCCTGCGGTCAAATCCCTCATGCTAATGGTTGCTGTGTTGATCAGGATGCTGCAAAGCCTCAATGAGCTCTGTTACATCACATCCTGCCAATCCCCCCTAGACCCCGTCTGTTACAGCAGGGTGAGGTACAGTTACATCACATCCTGCCGTTCCCCCCTAGACCCTGTCCGTTACAGCGGGGTGAGATACAGTTACAACACATCCTGCCAATCCCCCATAGACCCTGTCTGTTACAGCAGGGTGAGGTACAGTTACATCACATCCTGCCGTTCCCCCCCTAGACCCTGTCCGTTACAGCAGGGTGAGGTACAGTTACAACACATCCTGCCGTTCCCCCCCTAGACCCTGTCTGTTACGGCAGGGTGAGGTACAGTTACATCACATCCTGCCGTTCCCCCCTAGACCCTGTCTGTTACAGCAGTACAGTTACATCACATCCTGTCGTTCCCCCCTAGACCCTGTCTGTTACAGCAGTACAGTTACATCACATCCTGCCGTTCCCCCCTAGACCCTGTCTGTTACAGCAGGGTGTGGTACAGTTACATCACATCCTGCCGTTCCCCCCCTAGACCCTGTCTGTTACGGCAGGGTGAGGTATAGTTACATCACATCCTGCCGTTCCCCCCTAGACCCTGTCTGTTACGGCAGGGTGAGGTACAGTTACAACACATCCTGCCAATCCCCCATAGACCCTGTCTGTTACAGCAGGGTGAGGTACAGTTACATCACATCCTGCCGTTCCCCCCCTAGACCCTGTCTGTTACGGCAGGGTGAGGTACAGTTACATCACATCCTGCCGTTCCCCCCCTAGACCCTGTCTGTTACGGCAGGGTGAGGTACAGTTACATCACATCCTGCCGTTCCCCCCTAGACCCCGTCCGTTACAGCAGGGTGAGGTACAGTTACATCACATCCTGCCGTTCCCCCCCTAGACCCTGTCTGTTACAGCAGTACAGTTACATCACATCCTGCCGTTCGCCTCCTAGACCCTGTCTGTTACAGCAGGGTGAGGTACAGTTACATCACATCCTGCCAATCCCCCCCTAGACCCCGTCTGTTACGGCAGGGTGAGGTACAGTTACATCACATCCTGCCGTTCCCCCTAGACCCCGTCTGTTACAGCAGGGTGAGGTACAGTTACATCACATCCTGCCGTTCCCCCCTAGACCCTGTCTGTTACAGCAGGGTGAGGTACAGTTACATCACATCCTGCCGTTCCCCCCCTAGACCCTGTCTGTTACAGCAGTACAGTTACATCACATCCTGCCGTTCCCCCCTAGACCCCGTCTGTTACAGCAGTACAGTTACATCACATCCTGCCGTTCCCCCCTAGACCCCGTCTGTTACAGCAGGGTGAGGTACAGTTACATCACATCCTGCCGTTCCCCCCTAGACCCTGTCTGTTACAGCAGGGTGAGGTACAGTTACATCACATCCTGCCGTTCCCCCCTAGACCCTGTCTGTTACGGCAGGGTGAGGTACAGTTACATCACATCCTGCCGTTCCCCCCTAGACCCTGTCTGTTACAGCAGTACAGTTACATCACATCCTGCCGTTCCCCCCTAGACCCTGTCTGTTACAGCAGGGTGAGGTACAGTTACATCACATCCTGCCGTTCCCCCCCTAGACCCCGTCTGTTACGGCAGGGTGAGGTACAGTTACATCACATCCTGCCGTTCCCCCCTAGACCCTGTCTGTTACAGCAGGGTGAGGTACAGTTACATCACATCCTGCCGTTCCCCCCTAGACCCCGTCTGTTACAGCAGGGTGAGGTACAGTTACATCACATCCTGCCGTTCCCCCCTAGACCCCGTCTGTTACAGCAGGGTGAGGTACAGTTACATCACATCCTGCCGTTCCCCCCCAGCCCGTCTCAGTAATATGACATCCTACTGACTATCTGCCATTCCCCCAGCCCGTCTCAGTAACATGACATCATACTGACTATCTGCCATTCCCCCCCAGCCCCTGTCTCAGTAATATGACATCATACTGACTATCTGCCATCCCCCCCAGCCCGTCTCAGTAACATGACATCATACTGACTATCTGCCGTTCCCCCCCAGCCCGTCTCAGTAATATGACATCCTACTGACTATCTGCCATTCCCCCCCTAGCCCCCGTCTCAGTAATATGACATCCTACTGACTATCTGCCATTCCCCCCCTAGCCCCCGTCTCAGTAATATGACATCCTACTGACTATCTGCCATTCCCCCCCTAGCCCCTGTCTCAGTAATATGACATCATACTGACTATCTGCCATTCCCCCCCAGCCCCTGTCTCAGTAATATGACATCCTACTGACTATCTGCCATTCCCCCCCTAGCCCCCGTCTCAGTAATATGACATCCTACTGACTATCTGCCATTCCCCCCCTAGCCCCCGTCTCAGTAATATGACATCCTACTGACTATCTGCCATTCCCCCCCAGCCCGTCTCAGTAATATGACATCATACTGACTATCTGCCATTCCCCCCAGCCCCTGTCTCAGTAATATGACATCCTACTGACTATCTGCCATTCCCCCCCTAGCCCCCGTCTCAGTAATATGACATCCTACTGACTATCTGCCATTCCCCCCCTAGCCCCCGTCTCAGTAATATGACATCCTACTGACTATCTGCCATTCCCCCCCAGCCCGTCTCAGTAATATGACATCATACTGACTATCTGCCATTCCCCCCCAGCCCCTGTCTCAGTAATATGACATCCTACTGACTATCTGCCATTCCCCCCCTAGCCCCCGTCTCAGTAATATGACATCCTACTGACTATCTGCCATTCCCCCCTAGCCCCTGTCTCAGTAATATGACATCATACTGACTATCTGCCATTCCCCCCCAGCCCCTGTCTCAGTAATATGACATCCTACTGACTATCTGCCATTCCCCCCTAGCCCCTGTCTCAGTAATATGACATCATACTGACTATCTGCCATTCCCCCAGCCCCTGTCTCAGTAATATGACATCATACTGACTATCTGCCATTCCCCCCTAGCCCCCGTCTCAGTAATATGACATCCTACTGACTATCTGCCATTCCCCCCTAGCCCCCGTCTCAGTAATATGACATCCTACTGACTATCTGCCATTCCCCCCTAGCCCCTGTCTCAGTAATATGACATCATACTGACTATCTGCCATTCCCCCCAGCCCCTGTCTCAGTAATATGACATCATTCTGACTATCTGCCATTCCCCCCTAGCCCCCGTCTCAGTAATATGACATCATACTGACTATCTGCCATTCCCCCCAGCCCCTGTCTCAGTAATATGACATCATACTGACTATCTGCCATTCCCCCCTAGCCCCTGTCTCAGTAATATGACATCATACTGACTATCTGCCATTCCCCCCTAGCCCCTGTCTCAGTAATATGACATCATACTGACTATCTGCCATTCCCCCCTAGCCCCTGTCTCAGTAATATGACATCATACTGACTATCTGCCATTCCCCCCCAGCCCCAGTCTCAGTAATATGACATCCTACTGACTATCTGCCATTCCCCCCCAGCCCCCGTCTCAGTAATATGACATCCTACTGACTATCTGCCATTCCCCCCCAGCCCCCGTCTCAGTAATATGACATCCTACTGACTATCTGCCATTCCCCCCCTAGCCCCCGTCTCAGTAATATGACATCCTACTGACTATCTGCCATTCCCCCCTAGCCCCCGTCTCAGTAATATGACATCCTACTGACTATCTGCCATTCCCCCCTAGCCCCCGTCTCAGTAATATGACATCATACTGACTATCTGCCATTCCCCCCTAGCCCCTGTCTCAGTAATATGACATCATACTGACTATCTGCCATTCCCCCCTAGCCCCTGTCTCAGTAATATGACATCATACTGACTATCTGCCATTCCCCCCTAGCCCCTGTCTCAGTAATATGACATCATACTGACTATCTGCCATTCCCCCCTAGCCCCCGTCTCAGTAATATGACATCCTACTGACTATCTGCCATTCCCCCCCAGCCCCCGTCTCAGTAATATGACATCCTACTGACTATCTGCCATTCCCCCCCAGCCCCCGTCTCAGTAATATGACATCCTACTGACTATCTGCCATTCCCCCCCAGCCCCCGTCTCAGTAATATGACATCCTACTGACTATCTGCCATTCCCCCCCAGCCCCCGTCTCAGTAATATGACATCCTACTGACTATCTGCCATTCCCCCCCCGCCCCCGTCTCAGTAATATGACATCCTACTGACTATCTGCCATTCCCCCCCAGCCCCCGTCTCAGTAATATGACATCCTACTGACTATCTGCCATTCCCCCCCAGCCCCCGTCTCAGTAATATGACATCCTACTGACTATCTGCCATTCCCCCCCAGCCCCCGTCTCAGTAATATGACATCCTACTGACTATCTGCCATTCCCCCCCCAGCCCCCGTCTCAGTAATATGACATCCTACTGACTATCTGCCATTCCCCCCCCAGCCCCCGTCTCAGTAATATGACATCCTACTGACTATCTGCCATTCCCCCCCAGCCCCCGTCTCAGTAATATGACATCCTACTGACTATCTGCCATTCCCCCCCAGCCCCCGTCTCAGTAATATGACATCCTACTGACTATCTGCCATCCCCCCCCAGCCCCCGTCTCAGTAATATGACATCCTACTGACTATCTGCCATTCCCCCCCAGCCCCCGTCTCAGTAATATGACATCCTACTGACTATCTGCCATTCCCCCCCAGCCCCCGTCTCAGTAATATGACATCCTACTGACTATCTGCCATTCCCCCCCAGCCCCTGTCTCAGTAATATGACATCCTACTGACTATCTGCCATTCCCCCCCAGCCCCTGTCTCAGTAATATGACATCCTACTGACTATCTGCCATTCCCCCCCAGCCCCTGTCTCAGTAATATGACATCATACTGACTATCTGCCATTCCCCCCTAGCCCCTGTCTCAGTAATATGACATCATACTGACTATCTGCCATTCCCCCCCAGCCCCCGTCTCAGTAATATGACATCCTACTGACTATCTGCCATTCCCCCCCAGCCCCTGTCTCAGTAATATGACATCATACTGACTATCTGCCATTCCCCCCTAGCCCCTGTCTCAGTAATATGACATCATACTGACTATCTGCCATTCCCCCCCAGCCCCTGTCTCAGTAATATGACATCATACTGACTATCTGCCATTCCCCCCTAGCCCCCGTCTCAGTAATATGACATCATACTGACTATCTGCCATTCCCCCCTAGCCCCCGTCTCAGTAATATGACATCCTACTGACTATCTGCCATTCCCCCCCAGCCCCCGTCTCAGTAATATGACATCATACTGACTATCTGCCATTCCCCCCTAGCCCCTGTCTCAGTAATATGACATCATACTGACTATCTGCCATTCCCCCCCAGCCCCCGTCTCAGTAATATGACATCATACTGACTATCTGCCATTCCCCCCCAGCCCCCGTCTCAGTAATATGACATCCTACTGACTATCTGCCATTCCCCCCCAGCCCCCGTCTCAGTAATATGACATCATACTGACTATCTGCCATTCCCCCCCAGCCCCCGTCTCAGTAATATGACATCCTACTGACTATCTGCCATTCCCCCCCAGCCCCCGTCTCAGTAATATGACATCCTACTGACTATCTGCCATTCCCCCCCAGCCCCCGTCTCAGTAATATGACATCCTACTGACTATCTGCCATTCCCCCCCAGCCCCCGTCTCAGTAATATGACATCCTACTGACTATCTGCCATTCCCCCCCAGCCCCCGTCTCAGTAATATGACATCATACTGACTATCTGCCATTCCCCCCCAGCCCCTGTCTCAGTAATATGACATCATACTGACTATCTGCCATTCCCCCCCAGCCCCCGTCTCAGTAATATGACATCATACTGACTATCTGCCATTCCCCCCTAGCCCCTGTCTCAGTAATATGACATCATACTGACTATCTGCCATTCCCCCAGCCCCTGTCTCAGTAATATGACATCATACTGACTATCTGCCATTCCCCCCCAGCCCCCGTCTCAGTAATATGACATCATACTGACTATCTGCCATTCCCCCAGCCCCTGTCTCAGTAATATGACATCATACTGACTATCTGCCATTCCCCCCCTAGCCCCCGTCTCAGTAATATGACATCATACTGACTATCTGCCATTCCCCCCCAGCCCCCGTCTCAGTAATATGACATCCTACTGACTATCTGCCATTCCCCCCCAGCCCCCGTCTCAGTAATATGACATCATACTGACTATCTGCCATTCCCCCCCAGCCCCCGTCTCAGTAATATGACATCCTACTGACTATCTGCCATTCCCCCCCAGCCCCCGTCTCAGTAATATGACATCCTACTGACTATCTGCCATTCCCCCCCAGCCCCGTCTCAGTAATATGACATCCTACTGACTATCTGCCATTCCCCCCCAGCCCCCGTCTCAGTAATATGACATCCTACTGACTATCTGCCATTCCCCCCCAGCCCCCGTCTCAGTAATATGACATCATACTGACTATCTGCCATTCCCCCCCAGCCCCTGTCTCAGTAATATGACATCATACTGACTATCTGCCATTCCCCCCCAGCCCCCGTCTCAGTAATATGACATCATACTGACTATCTGCCATTCCCCCCTAGCCCCTGTCTCAGTAATATGACATCATACTGACTATCTGCCATTCCCCCAGCCCCTGTCTCAGTAATATGACATCATACTGACTATCTGCCATTCCCCCCTAGCCCCTGTCTCAGTAATATGACATCATACTGACTATCTGCCATTCCCCCCCAGCCCCCGTCTCAGTAATATGACATCCTACTGACTATCTGCCATTCCCCCCTAGCCCCTGTCTCAGTAATATGACATCATACTGACTATCTGCCATTCCCCCCCCAGCCCCCGTCTCAGTAATATGACATCCTACTGACTATCTGCCATTCCCCCCTAGCCCCTGTCTCAGTAATATGACATCCTACTGACTATGTGCCATTCCCCCCTAGCCCCTGTCTCAGTAATATGACATCCTACTGACTATTTGCCATTCCCCCCTAGCCCCTGTCTCAGTAATATGACATCATACTGACTATCTGCCATTCCCCCCTAGCCCCTGTCTCAGTAATATGACATCATACTGACTATCTGCCATTCCCCCCCAGCCCCCGTCTCAGTAATATGACATCATACTGACTATCTGCCATTCCCCCCTAGCCCCCGTCTCAGTAATATGACATCATACTGACTATCTGCCATTCCCCCCCAGCCCCTGTCTCAGTAATATGACATCATACTGACTATCTGCCATTCCCCCCCAGCCCCCGTCTCAGTAATATGACATCATACTGACTATCTGCCATTCCCCCCCAGCCCCCGTCTCAGTAATATGACATCATACTGACTATCTGCCATTCCCCCCCAGCCCCCGTCTCAGTAACATCACATTCTTCAGACCAGATAGTGTCTGTGTGTGTGGTTGTTTTCCACCCCTCCCCCTCTCTAACTGCATCGCCAACGGCTTGCTGGGCTGCCTGGTAGAGAGAGAGAGAGAAAGACAGAGAGAGAGAGACTGAGGGAGAGAGACTGAGAGAGAGAGACTGAGGGAGAGAGACTGAGAGAGAGAGAGAGACAGAGAGAGAGGGAGAGAGAGACAGAGAGAGAGAGGAGAGAGGAGAGAGAGAGAGAGACAGAGAGAGAGAGAGACAGAGAGAGAGAGAGAAACTGAGAGAGAGAGACAGAGAGAGAGAGAGAGATTCTTCCTGGAACTCCCTTTCAAACGGCTTTGCATTTACCAACCCCTCCCCCACTGTGATGTAACCACTGACTGCTTCCTGTGGGTGTGTTCTGTGCTTGGCAGCTTGTCCGGTTGAGCCTAGCGAAGCTGTGGGAGGGGAGAGTGCTGCTGTTGCTCCTGCCGAGAGGGGAGACATGGGAAATGCTCAGAAGAAGCCCCACGGCAGAGGAGGGGAAGGGGGCCCCGGTCCGCATACGGACCACAATTCACACGGAGGCCACTGGAAAAACCGCGGAGGGATTGCGGAGAAGTACAAGGTGAACCAACAGGATTCGACGTCGGACAAAGGTCTGCGGAACGGAGCTCGGGGCTCTGCCAGGAGGGACTCTAAAGGATCCAGTCCGGCTGGGGGAGACGGAAGCAACCTTGACGCCCCTTGTGGGGCCCTGCCCCCACCGCTGGCGCGGCTCAAGAACGAGGGAAACCTGTTCTTTAAGAATGGACAGTTTGCAGATGCGCTGGACAAATACTCCCAGGCCATCACGGGCTTCACAGACTCAGGTAGGTTTTCAGTATTATGGTGTTGGGTTTGGTTCACAGAGCTTTTACTAATAACTCTCGTTCAGCTAGAGTTGGGATCTATAATAACTTAGCGAGACAGGCTATACAAATTCCATATTAGTTTGTTGTTCATTCTACATTTTCCACGGACATTCCCCCAAAACAACCTATGTAGGTAATCTAGCAACTAATGCCACTGCTTTAGTATTTTTTTTTTATAAGGTTAAATCAGTGCGTTGTTTTTTGCCTGCTATTGGCAGCTCGTGTTTTCAGTGAGTGGCCACAGCAAACCAAAGGTCAGCACAGTTACCGCAGTAATAAAACTAACCTCTATAACAGCAATGTTATTCTCATCACTCAATCACATCACATGATAGTGTGACTTGTCGTTACCGGCAGCATTTAGCCAGTCGGTGTGATGTGATGTCATTACCGGCAGCATTTAGCCAGTCGGTGTGATGTGATGTCGTTACCGGCAGCGTTTAGCCAGTCGGTGTGATGTGATGTCGTTACCGGCAGCGTTTAGCCAGTCGGTGTGATGTGATGTCGTTACCGGCAGCGTTTAGCCAGTCGGTGTGATGTGATGTCGTTACCGGCAGCGTTTAGCCAGTCGGTGTGATGTGATGTCGTTACCGGCAGCGTTTAGCCAGTCGGTGTGATGTGATGTCGTTACCGGCAGCGTTTAGCCAGTCGGTGTGATGTGATGTCGTTACCGGCAGCGTTTAGCCAGTCGGTGTGATGTGATGTCGTTACCGGCAGCGTTTAGCCAGTCGGTGTGATGTGATGTCGTTACCGGCAGCGTTTAGCCAGTCGGTGTGATGTGATGTCGTTACCGGCAGCGTTTAGCCAGTCGGTGTGATGTGATGTCGTTACCGGCAGCGTTTAGCCAGTCGGTGTGATGTGATGTCGTTACCGGCAGCGTTTAGCCAGTCGGTGTGATGTGATGTCGTTACCGGCAGCGTTTTAGCCAGTCGGTGTGATGTGATGTCGTTACCGGCAGCGTTTAGCCAGTCGGTGTGATGTGATGTCGTTACCGGCAGCGTTTAGCCAGTCGGTGTGATGTGATGTCGTTACCGGCAGCGTTTAGCCAGTCGGTGTGATGTGATTCGTTACCGGCAGCGTTTAGCCAGTCGGTTGTGATGTCGTTACCGGCAGCGTTTAGCCAGTCGGTGTGATGTGATGTCGTTACCAGCAGCGTTTAGCCAGTCGGTGTGATGTGATGTCGTTACCGGCAGCGTTTAGCCAGTCGGTGTGATGTGATGTCGTTACCGGCAGCGTTTAGCCAGTCGGTGATGTGATGTCGTTACCGGCAGCGTTTAGCCAGTCGGTGTGATGTGATGTCGTTACCGGCAGCGTTTAGCCAGTCGGTGTGATGTGATGTCGTTACCGGCAGCGTTTAGCCAGTCGGTGTGATGTGATGTCGTTACCGGCAGCGTTTAGCCAGTCGGTGTGATGTGATGTCGTTACCGGCAGCGTTTAGCCAGTCGGTGTGATGTGATGTCGTTACCGGCAGCGTTTAGCCAGTCGGTGTGATGTCGTTACCGGCAGCGTTTAGCCAGTCGGTGTGATGTGATGTCGTTACCGGCAGCGTTTAGCCAGTCGGTGTGATGTGATGTCGTTACCGGCAGCGTTTAGCCAGTCGGTGTGATGTGATGTCGTTACCGGCAGCGTTTAGCCAGTCGGTGTGATGTGATGTCATTACCGGCAGCGTTTAGCCAGTCGGTGTGATGTGATGTCGTTACCGGCAGCGTTTAGCCAGTCGGTGTGATGTGATGTCGTTACCGGCAGCGTTTAGCCAGTCGGTGTGATGTGATGTCGTTACCGGCAGCGTTTAGCCAGTCGGTGGGATGTGATGTCGTTACCGGCAGCGTTTAGCCAGTCGGTGTGATGTGATGTCGTTACCGGCAGCGTTTAGCCAGTCGGTGTGATGTGATGTCGTTACCGGCAGCGTTTAGCCAGTCGGTGTGATGTGATGTCGTTACCGGCAGCGTTTAGCCAGTCGGTGTGATGTGATGTCGTTACCGGCAGCGTTTAGCCAGTCGGTGTGATGTGATGTCATTACCGGCAGCGTTTAGCCAGTCGGTGTGATGTGATGTCGTTACCGGCAGCGTTTAGCCAGTCGGTGTGATGTGATGTCGTTACCGGCAGCGTTTAGCCAGTCGGTGTGATGTGATGTCGTTACCGGCAGCGTTTAGCCAGTCGGTGTGATGTGATTTCAGATCAACACTACCGTTCAAAAGTTTGGGGTCACTTAGAAATGTCCTTATTTTTTAAAGAAAAACGTATTTTTGTCCGTTAAAATAACATCAAATTGATCTGAAATACAGTGTAGACATTGTTAATGTTGTAAATGACTATTGTAGCTGGAAACGGCTGATTTTTAATGGAATATCTACATACGCCTCACAAGTCCTCAACTGGCAGCTTCATTAAATAGTACCCGCAAAACACCAGTCTCAACGTCAACAGTGGAGAGGCGACTCCGGGATGCTGGCCTTCTAGTCAGAGGTCCTCTGTCCAGTGTCTGTGTTCTTTTTCCCATCTTAATCTTTTATTTTTATTGGCCAGTCTGAGATATGACTCTTTGCAACTCTGCCTAGAAGGCCAACATCCTGGAATCGCCTCTTCACTGTTGACGTTGAGACTGGTGTTTTGTGGGTACTATTTAATGAAGCTGCCAGTTTAGGACTTGTGAGGCGTATGTTCTCAAACTAGACACTCTAATGTACTTGTCCTCTTGCTCAGTTGTGCACCGGGGCCTCCCACTCCTCTTTCTATTCTAGTTAGAGCCAGTTTGCGCTGTCCTGTGAAGGAAGTTGTACGAGATCTTCAGTTTCTTGGCAATTTCTCGCATGGAATAGCCTTCATTTCTCAGAACAAGAATAGACTGACGAGTTTCAGAAGAAAGTTCTTTGTTTCTGGCCATTTTGAGCCTGTAATCGAACCCACAAATGCTGATGCTCCAGATACTCAACTAGTCTAAAGAAGGCCAGTTTTATTGCTTCTTTAATCAGGACACCAGTTTTCAGCTGTGCTAACATAATTGCAAGAGGGTTTTCTAACGATCAATTAGCCTTTTTAAATGATAACCTTGGATTAGCTAACACAACGTGCCATTGGAACACAGGAGTGATGGTTGCTGATAATGGGCCTCTGTACGCCTATATAGATATTCCATTTTAAAAAATCAGTCGTTACCAGCTACAATAGTCATTTACAACATTAACAATGTCTACACTGTATTTCAGATCAATTTTATGTTATTTTAATATACAAAAAAAAAGTGCTTTTCTTTCAAAAACAAGGACATTTCTAAGTGAGCCCAAACTGTTGAGTGGTAGTGTACACTCCTGATTCATGACAGCGTCCAGGTGTAGAGGAGTATAGTGACTCATCACAATAGTGGTTGGTTGGTTGGTTGGTTATTGGCAGTGTGGTGAGTCTGTTTTAGCTGTCTGGAGTTCAGACATACCCTGGCCAGGCAGGAAGGGCTGACAGGCTCAGTTCCTCTCAGGTTGGTTGGTTGGTTGGTTATTGGCAGTAGTGGTTGGTTGGTTGGTTGGTTATTGGCAGTGTGGGGAGTCTGTTTTAGCTGTCTGGAGTTCAGACATACCCTGGCCAGGCAGGAAGGGCTGACAGGCTCAGTTCCTCTCAGGTCACGTGACTTCTGACCGCTCACTGTGAAATTGAACCAGGTGCTGGGTGGCGGCGACTGACTGACTGACTGACTGACTGACTGGCTGGCTGGCTGGCTGGCTGACTGGCTGACAGACTGCAGTAGTAAATCTCCTCTGACTGAATAAAGAAACTGCTGCAAGAACCGTCCACTATATCTCTCCTCTCTCCTTTCCATCACTCTCTCCTCTTCTCTCCTTCCCATCACTCTCTCCCTCTCCTCTCCTTCCCATCATGCTCTGCTCTCCTCTCCATCACTCTCTCCTCTCCTCTCTCTTCTCCTCTCCATCACTCTCTCCTCTCCTCTCTCTTCTCCTTCCCATCACTCTCTCCTCTCCTTTTCAGTCACTCTCCTCTCTCTTCTCCTTCCCATCACTCTCTCCTCTTCTCTCCTTCCCATCACTCTCTCCTCTCTCTTCTCCTTCCCATCACTCTCTCCTCTCCTCTCCATCACTCTCTCCTCTTCATCACTCAATCAATCAATCACATTTATTTATAGAGCCAGTTTTACATCAGCCGATGTCAAAAAATGCTGTACAGAAACCCAGCCTAAAACCCCAAACAGCAAGTAATGCAGGTGGAGAAGCACGGTGGCTAGGAAAAACTCCATAGAAAGGCCAAAACCTAGGAAGAAACCTAGAGAGGAACATTTGAAACTGGAGCAGCAGCACGACCAGGTGGACAGCAAGGAGTCATCATGCCAGGTAGTCCTGAAGCATGGTCCTAGGGCTCAGGTCCCCCGAGAGAAGAGAGAAAGGAGAGAAAGAAAGAGAGAGAGAGAGAGCATACTTAAATTCACACAGGACACCGGATAAGACAGGAGAAATACTCCAGATATAACAGACTGACCCTAGCCCCCCGACACATAAATACTGCAGCATAACGTCAGTGACTCAACCCACTCAAGTGACACTACACTCAATCATAGGACCTACTGAAGAGATGAGTCTTCAGTAAAGACTTAAAGGTTGAGACTGAGTCTGCGTCTCTCACATGGGTAGGCAGACCATTCCATAAAAATGGAGCTCTATAGGAGAAAGCCCTGCCTCCAGCTGTTTGCTTAGAAATTCTAGGGACAGTAAGGAGGCCTGCGTCTTGTGACCGTAGCGTACGTGTAGGTATGTACGGCAGGACCAAATCGGAAAGATGGGTAGGAGCAAGCCCATGTAATGCTTTGTAGGTTAGCAGTAAAACCTTGAAATCAGCCTTAGCAGGAAGTCAGTGTAGAGAGGCTAGCACTGGAGTAATATCCATGTTTTACTCTCTCCTCATCACTCTCTCCTCTCCGCTCCAGGTTTCTTCCTAGGTTTTGGCCTTTCTAGGGAGTTTTTCCTAGCCACCCTGCTTCTACACCTGCATTGCTTGCTGTTTGCGGGTTTTAGGCTGGGTTTCTGTACAGCACTTTGTGACATGGGCTGATGTAAAAAAAAAAAGGCTTTATAAATAAATCTCTCCATCAATCTGTTCTCTCCTCGTTCCTCTCCACCACGATCACCACTAGTCTACTGTGAAAGTGACTGAACATCATGTGATACTCTGAAGCCTTTCACAGTTACTGCTGTCATACACAGTGTAATGCAGGGTTATTCATGCTATTTGGTGTCATGAGGTGGTCTGACTGCCTGTCTGCCTGTCTACCTACCTGTCTACCTGTCTGCCTGACCGCCTGCCTGTCTACCTACCTGTCTACCTGTCTGCCTGCCTGTCTGCCTACCTGTCTGCCTGCCTGCCTGCCTGTCTGTCTACCTACCTGTCTGCCTGACCGCCTGCCTGTCTGTCTACCTGCCTGCCTGCCCGCCTGTCTGTCTACCTACCTGTCTGCCTGACCGCCTGCCTGTCTGTCCGCCTGCCTGTCTGTCTGCCTACCTGACTGCCTGACCGCCTGCCTGTCTGCCTACCTGTCTGCCTGACCGCCTGCCTGTCTGTCTACCTGCCTGCCTGACCGCCTGCCTGTCTGCCTACCTGTCTGCCTGTCTGACTGCCTGCCTGCCTGTCTGCCTGTTTGTCTGCCTGTCTACCTGCCTGACCGCCTGCTGGCCTGTCTGACTGCCTGCCTACCTACCTGTCTGTCTGTCTGTCTGTCTGTCTGTCTGTCTGTCTGTCTGTCTGTCTGTCTGTCTGTCTGTCTGCCTGCCTGCCTGCCTGCCTACCTACCTACCTCTTTGTCTGCCTGACTGCCTGCCTGTCCGCCTGACTGCCTGCCTACCTGTTTGTCTGCCTGTCTACCTGCCTGACTGTCTGCCTGACTGCCTGTCTGCCTGACTGCCTGTCTGCCTGACTACCTGTCTGCCTACCTACCTACCTGTCTGTCTGCCTACCAAGCCCCTCCTATGTGATGTCTCTCTCTGTCTTTAGTGACGCTGACTAAATGAAAGAGTGATGATGTCACTTGGGAGTCACATGCCTTTACCCCCTTACCACAACACACAGGAAGTTCCTTCTAGGAGGAGAGGAGGGCGGCCCTGGCTCACGCTCTGCAGGGAGAAATGTCTCGCAGGCAGTGGTAACTGAAGAGTCTCCGATGTGTCCAGACTGGCTTTCCTCACCAGCCGTAGTCGTAGCAGGCCAAAGACTAGAAGTGCCATAGTCATTAAGATAGTTCAATAGATACAACGTTCCACTTCCTGTAAAGTATTTGGTCCAATCAGGTTAGGAATGTAGTGTATGTAGGAATTCAGCTGGGAAGGAGTCAGATCTGGTGAAACCTCAGACAGTGTTTTAACATACAGAGAAGAGCTATGTCATTGTGACATTATAACAATGTATTCCTAACATCTGATCCCAGTACAGGCCTCTGGAAGTCACATTATAACAGTGTATTCCTAACGTCTGATCCCAGTACAGGCCTCTGGAAGTCACATTATAACAGTGTATTCCTAACATCTGATCTCAGTACAGTCCTCTGGAAGTCACATTATAACAGTGTATTGCTAACATCTGATCCCAGTACAGGAAGTCACATTATAACATTGTATTCCTAACATCTGATCCCAGTACAGGCCTCTGGAAGTCAGTCACATTATAACAGTGTATTCCTAACATCTGATCCCAGTACAGGCCTCTGGAAGTCACATTATAACAGTGTATTCCTAACATCTGATCCCAGTACAGGCCTCTGGAAGTCACATTATAACAGTGTATTCCTAACATCTGATCCCAGTACAGGCCTCTGGAAGTCACATTATAACAGTGTATTCCTAACATCTGATCCCAGTCCAGTCCTCTGGAAGTCACATTATAACAGTGTATTCCTAACATCTGATCCCAGTCCAGTCCTCTGAGCCCAGTCAGTCTCACACCCACAACCAAGGGGCACATTCAACTACTACTTTCATACTGTGGTACATTAAAACCCCCAGAAATACTTCCCTCATTATTCTCACCTCAGAACTTTATGAATGATTCATACTAGCTGTCACAGGGGGTCGTGAAATGGACACCGAGACGCAGTGTGGATTGTGCTCGTTTTCAATTCTTTTAATGAAGACATTTTACAAAATAACAAAAAAACGACCGACAACAGTCCCGTCAGGTACTTAGACTGGGAACGGAAAACAACTACCCACAATCCCCAAAGGAAAAAGAGGCTGCCTAAGTATGGTTTCCAATCAGAGACAATGAAAAACACCTGTCTCTGATTGGAAACCATACCCGGCCGAAACATGAAAACCAACACATAGAAATAGACAACTAGAACAAACCCACATAGAAACAGAAAACCCAAAATACATACAAAACAACCCCCCCCCCTGCCACGCCCTGACCACTCTACTACGGCAAATGACCTCTTTCACTGGTCGGGACGTGACAGTAGCAGGCAGCAGGAGGCTCTGCATCGACAGCCCACTCAGACTGACCACTACAGCCCCACGATGGAGGTGACAACTTGACTGTGTCTGAGTCTGGGTAATAATGTCTCTGTGTCTGGTCCATAGGAATGGACAGTCCTGAGGACCTGGGTAATAATGTCTCTGTGTCTGGTCCATAGGAATGGACAGCCCTGAGGACCTGGGTAATAATGTCTCTGTCTGGTCCATAGGAATGGACAGTCCTGAGGACCTGGGTAATAATGTCTCTGTGTCTGGTCCATAGGAATGGACAGTCCTGAGGACCTGGGTAATAATGTCTCTGTGTCTGGTCCATAGGAATGGACAGTCCTGAGGACCTGGGTAATAATGTCTCTGTGTCTGGTTCATAGGAATGGACAGCCCTGAGGACCTGGGTAATAATGTCTCTGTGTCTGGTCCATAGGAATGGACAGCCCTGAGGACCTGGGTAATAATGTCTCTGTGTCTGGTCCATAGGAATGGACAGCCCTGAGGACCTGTGTAATAATGTCTCTGTCTGGTCCATAGGAATGGACAGTCCTGAGGACCTGGGTAATAATGTCTCTGTGTCTGGTTCATAGGAATGGACAGCCCTGAGGACCTGGGTAATAATGTCTCTGTGTCTGGTCCATAGGAATGGACAGCCCTGAGGACCTGTGTAATAATGTCTCTGTCTGGTCCATAGGAATGGACAGTCCTGAGGACCTGGGTAATAATGTCTCTGTGTCTGGTCCATAGGAATGGACAGCCCTGAGGACCTGGGTAATAATGTCTCTGTGTCTGGTCCATAGGAATGGACAGCCCTGAGGACCTGTGTAATAATGTCTCTGTGTCTGGTCCATAGGAATGGACAGCCCTGAGGACCTGGGTAATAATGTCTCTGTGTCTGGTCCATAGGAATGGACAGCCCTGAGGACCTGTGTAATAATGTCTCTGTGTCTGGTCCATAGGAATGGACAGCCCTGAGGACCTGTGTAATAATGTCTCTGTGTCTGGTCCATAGGAATGGACAGCCCTGAGGACCTGTGTAATAATGTCTCTGTGTCTGGTCCATAGGAATGGACAGCCCTGAGGACCTGTGTGTGCTCTACTCTAACAGAGCGGCCTGCTGATAATGTCTCTGTGTCTGGTCCATAGGAATGGACAGCCCTGAGGACCTGTGTAATAATGTCTCTGTCTGGTCCATAGGAATGGACAGTCCTGAGGACCTGTGTAATAATGTCTCTGTGTCTGGTCCATAGGAATGGACAGCCCTGAGGACCTGTGTAATAATGTCTCTGTGTCTGGTCCATAGGAATGGACAGTCCTGAGGACCTGTGTGTGCTCTACTCTAACAGAGCGGCCTGCTGATAATGTCTATGTCTGGTCCATAGGAATGGACAGCCCTGAGGACCTGTGTGTGCTCTACTCTAACAGAGCGGCCTGCTGATAATGTCTCTGTCTGGTCCATAGGAATGGACAGCCCTGAGGACTTGTGTAATAATGTCTCTGTCTGGTCCATAGGAATGGACAGCCCTGAGGACCTGGGTGTGCTCTACTCTAACAGAGCGGCCTGCTGATAATGTCTGTGTCTGGTCCATAGGAATGGACAGCCCTGAGGACCTGTGTGTGCTCTACTCTAACAGAGCGGCCTGCTGATAATGTCTGTGTCTGGTCCATAGGAATGGACAGCCCTGAGGACCTGGGTGTGCTCTACTCTAACAGAGCGGCCTGCTGATAATGTCTGTGTCTGGTCCATAGGAATGGACAGCCCTGAGGACCTGTGTGTGCTCTACTCTAACAGAGCGGCCTGCTGATAATGTCTCTGTCTGGTCCATAGGAATGGACAGCCCTGAGGACCTGTGTGTGCTCTACTCTAACAGAGCGGCCTGCTGATAATGTCTCTGTGTCTGGTCCATAGGAATGGACAGCCCTGAGGACCTGTGTAATAATGTCTGTGTCTGGTCCATAGGAATGGACAGCCCTGAGGACCTGTGTGTGCTCTACTCTAACAGAGCGGCCTGCTGATAATGTCTGTGTCTGGTCCATAGGAATGGACAGCCCTGAGGACATGTGTGTGCTCTACTCTAACAGAGCGGCCTGCTGATAATGTCTGTGTCTGGTCCATAGGAATGGACAGCCCTGAGGACCTGTGTGTGCTCTACTCTAACAGAGCGGCCTGCTACCTGAAAGATGGAAACAGCCCTGAGTGTATACAGGACTGCACCAGGTGAGACCCTCCCTCTACAACTCTACCTGCATTATTATATACGTTATTATAGACATTATTATAGACATTATTATATACGTTATTATAGACATTATTATAGACATTATTATATACATTATTATAAACATTATTATAGACATTATTATATACGTTATTATAGACATTATTATAGACATTATTATATACATTATTATAAACATTATTATAGACGTTATTATATACGTTATTATAAACATTATTATAAACATTATTATATACGTTATTATATACATTATTATATACGTTATTATATACATCATTATAAACATTATTATAGACATTATTATATACGTTATTATATACATCATTATAAACATTATTATAGACATTATTATATACGTTATTATAGACATTATTATAGACATTATTATATACATTATTATAAACATTATTATAGACGTTATTATATACGTTATTATAAACATTATTGTAAACATTATTATTTACATTATTATAGACATTATTATAGACATTATTATATACGTTATTATAGACATTATTATAGACATTATTATATACGTTATTATATACATCATTATAAACGTTATTATAGACATTATTATATACGTTATTATATACATCATTATAAACATTATTATAGACATTATTATATACGTTATTATATACATCATTATAAACATTATTATAGACATTATTATTTACATTATTATATATGTTATTATAGACATTATTATTTACATTATTATATATGTTATTATAGACATTATTATTTACATTATTATGTATGTTATTATAGACATTATTATATACATCAAGTTTGATTTAATAGTCAAGAGAACAGTAAAGCACAACCAACAACTTCCAGAACAGTCCTTCTTCCAGAACAGTCGTCCTTCCAGAACAGTCCATAATTCCACAACAGTCCATAATTCCAGAACAGTCCATAATTCCAGAACAGTCCATAATTCCAGAACAGTCCATAATTCCAGAACAGTCCTTCTTCCAGAACAGTCCTTCTTCCAGAACAGTCCTTCTTAGTGTCTGTCCCAAATGGTAGTCTATTCCCTATATAGTGCCCTACTGCAGACCACAGGGACCAGTCTATTCCCTATATAGTGCCCTACTGCAGACCACAGGGACCAGTCTATTCCCTATATAGTGCCCTACTGCAGACCACAGGGACCAGTCTATTCCCTGCCTTTCTAAGGTCTTTGAAATTCAAGTTAACAAACAGATCACCGACCATTCCGAATCCCACCGTACCTTCTCCGCTATGCAATCTGGTTTCTGAGCTGGTCATGGGTCCACCTCAGCCACGCTCAAGGTTCTAAACGATATATTTATTTCACCTTTATTTAACCAGGTAGGCCAGTTGAGAACAAGTCCTTTATTTAACCAGGTGGCCAGTAGAGAACAAGTCCTTTATTTAACCAGGTAGGCAAGTTGAGAACAAGTCCTTTATTTAACCAGGTAGGCTAGTTGAGAACAAGTTCTCATTTACAACTGCGACCTGGCCAAGATAAAACAAAGCAGTTCGACACATACAACAACACAGAGTTACACATGGAATAAACAAACGTACAATCAATAATACAGTAGGAAAATCTATATACAGCGTGTGCAAATGAGGTAGGATAAGAGAGGTAAGGCAATAAATAGGCCATGGTGGCAAAGTAATTACAGAATAGCAATTAAACACTGGAATGGTAGGGTGTGCAGAAGATGAATGTGCAAGTAGAGATACTGGGGTGCGAAGGAGCAAGATAAATAAATAAATACAGTATGGGGATGAGGTAGTTGGATGGGCTATTTACAGATGGGCTATGTACAGGTGCAGTGATCTGTGAGCTGCTCTGACAGCTGATGCTTAAAGCTAGTGAGGGAGATATGAGTCTCCAGCTTCAGAGATTTTTGTAGTTCGTTCCTGTCATTGGCAGCAGAGAACTGGAAGGAGAGGCGGCCAAAGGAGGAATTGGCTTTGGGGGTGACCAGTGAGATATACCTGCTGGAGCGCGTGCTACGGGTGGGTGCTGCTATGGTGACCAGTGAGCTGAGATAAGGCGGGGCTTTACCTAGCAGAGA